>NC_090234.1:13213697-13388697 GCF_024489055.1 Chanodichthys erythropterus | reverse complement strand
ATTTCTGTGTAGTTTCTAGTGTTGAAGTGCCACATGTTGCTGTGTTCAACTCTTCACCCTTTCATGCGCCTCTAATGAATCTGAACTAATGAACGGCTCACGAGGGCCAGATGTCTCTGTTCAGATCCTGTTGTGATTCATTCCCTTCATCTGTGCAGATAAACTAGTACAGATGAACATTAGGATGATTTATGCTGAATGTGATTCTCTGGGACCCTCGTTCGTGTTGTTTATTTAGTTATATTCAGCGTCACTGTAGATTTAACAAGAGCAAATCGTGAAGATGTGTTTGACTTGCAAGGATTTTAAAGTGTTTTAATTTGTCCATTAATTTTCCTCAAAATAAGTTTCATGATTCATCCTCATCTTGTGTTTGATTCATTTATGTGATTCAGTTCAGTGAATCGAATCAAATGACTCTGATTCAATTATTCATTCTCAGCGTCACTTAAAAAAAGTCATTTTTGTTTGTTTGTTCAAATATATAATATATTAAAATATAAATATAAAATGCAATAATTAAGACTTTTTCATGTTTTTGACTGAAGCCTGCATTTATTTGATTAAAAAAATACAGTAAAAATTGTGAAATATTATTACAATTTAAAATAACAGTTTTCAATGTGAATATATTTAAAAATGTAATTTATTCTTGTGATGACAAAGCTGAATTTTACATTAACGTTAACATTTAAAAAATAGCAATTATTCCAAATTGAATTTTTTATTGTTTTAGTATAAATATCTTCCGGTTAGTATTGCTGTTTATGACTATGCATTGATGCATATAAATAAAAATGATTAAATATGATTCTTCCTTTATTGAACAATAGTGTGATTTTTTAACCACTTATCCATCAGCGTCCCGCTATCAGGACGTTTGGCGCGTTTTTAAATTTTTTTTATTTAGTGCATTTTTTTATATCACATATTTTAGTAATCATCATTAATTAGGTGTCTTTCGAAAGCTTACAAACTCAAAAATTCATCCTGTGAAACTGTTTTAAATTAGACATTGCGTTAACATGGAAACGGTACTCTAAATTCTTTTAGCAGGCTCCTCCCCCTAGTGGGCGGTGTCAGGTTTCATATTACAAATTTTATTTGAACTACTTTATATTTAAAACGCATATCATCAGACAGGTCTGATGGTGATTGTTTTGTGATAGAAATTTATACATTTGTTAAAGGAGAATGCGTCAAAAAAAAAAAAATCAGTTGAATGTTGGTGACACCTGGTGGATATTTTTGGTACAGCGCCTAAACAAAATCTCATCGGGACTTTAATTTTTGTGATATCAACTTCAAATTTGGAACAGAACATGGCTTTGATAACAATTTTAGAGTAAAAATATTTGATAAAACATATAATTTATATAAAATAAAAACTGTTTAGTACATTACATTTGATTTACAGTAAATATAATCTTCCATAACTTTTTCATACTTAAACTTTTTGAAGTGAAAGTACTTTTCTACCTGTTTGTCCTTGCGATTTTAAACCGAAAGCACATGTTGTCTTCACAGGACTCTTCAGTCGCAGGAGCTGCGGTTCCTCCGCGCGTCACGTCTGCGGCCGGAGAGCTGCTCGCCGCTGCTAAAGTCCAGCTGCCTCTCAACATGTAAGTCCACGACTGACTTAATATAGCGCTGAACGTTTGATGTCTGCATTTACATCTGTAAGAGCGTTTGCTCATCTGTGATATGTGTGTCTAAGACGTTTCCTGTCAGATGTTACATTTATGATTTATAGTGTACAGTATGCTGTTTCCAAGACGTTTATCAGATGTTTGTACACTACAGATGTTTTCCAGATTAAGTGCTCTTCAGCAGACGTACCTGTGATATCAGGGTCCTATACATTATTATTATTATTATTATTAATATTGTTTTAATGTATATTGATTTTTATTTATGTATTTTTGACTGAAGTAGGGACAATTACATATATTTTCTATATATAGAGAGATTGCATATATTATTTTATTTGTATATAATTATAATTATAATAATATTTATATTTTATTATTATTATAACACTTTTATATTGTTAGTATTACTGTTGTTGTTATTATTTAGTAATATTGTATATATTTTTATTTTTATTTGTTCATGTATTTTTGACTGAAGTACTAAGGATAATTACATATATTGTGTAGATATAGAGAGATTGTATATATATTTTATTTTTTTTATATATATTATTATTAATAATAATAATAATTTCATTTTATTAATATATATTAATACTTTTATATTGTTGTTATTATTTTGATTTTTTAATATATTATTTATATTTATTTTTATGTAATTTGACTGAAGTACTGAAGACAAGTTATATATTTGTAGAAGTATTTTATATATTGTTTGATTTTGTTTTTATATAATAATAATTGTAATGATAATAATTTAATATTATCATTATTGTATATTCTTGTTTATTCATATTTGACTGAAGTTCTATAGATAATTACATATATTACATAGATATAGAGATATTGCATATATTGTTTTATGTGTATATAATAATAATATTTAATTTTTATTATTATAATACTTTTTTATTGTTAGTATTACTGTTATTATTATTTTGTAATATTGTATATATTTTTATATTTATTTTTATGTAATTTGACTGAAGTACAAAGACAAAATCTATATTTGTAATAAGATTTTATATATTTTATTTTTATATTAATTATAATAATGATAATAATTTAATATTATTGCATTTTATATATTTTAATGTATATTTATTTGTATCTGCACTGCGTCCAGGCCGTCTCTATATTTTATATAGTTTAACTTTTATACAATTAAATATTATCATATATTATTATTATTATGTATAAATGCTATTTTTTTAATATTTGTTTTAATGTATACTTATATTATTATTAATATTCAGCCACACTTGAAGCATCTGAATGACTGAATACTAAAGATAAAATAATTAAATTAACACACAATTTAATAAAAATCTAGGTGTGTTAATGCATCAGCTGATGTGATTATGTCAGGATCATGTGTTAGAAGGATGAGAGTGTGTGTGTGTGTGTGTGTGTGTGTGTGTGTGTGTGTTAGCGTCGGCGATCTGTCACTGAAGCTGCTGTTCTTCAGCTCCTCATGCGAGTGATTCATGTGATGATTCGGTTAAGTGAACAAAGACGAATCTGATTCTTTTGCGACTCTTTGTTTTTGTAGCAACACATTTCGTGAAATGCAGCTGTTCATCTGCTGACACACTCTTTCAGCACTTGTTAACCTATCAGTGGCGTCCCGCGAATCCCACACGCTCCTCGTTTCTCCAGCCGCTCGGCTCGTGAAGGAAAATCAAAGTGTTGATGGTGTTTTATTCTCTGCGGTCTCTCAAGTGCGATTACAAACACACCGCCGTCTCCTCAGGTGACAGAACAGGTGGAGAGACAGACGCCATGTTCACTGTTGAATTCTGCAGAATAGAGTTAAACTTTTTCGAGTATCACCTTTCATGCACAACAAATAAAATTGTCTACTAAAAGAAAGAATCGATTCTGTGAATCTGCGTTAAAAGGCCAACCTGATTAAAATATCCTATTGACTAACCAGAAGTGAGTGTAAGAGCATCAGGAATATTGTTTGCTCATTATCATTTTTATTTTTTTCCGCAGCTATCTGGCCATGTACGCTTACAAACCGCAGAAGGCCGACGAGCTGGAGCTGCGTAAGGGCGAGATGTACCGCGTGACCGAGAAGTGTCAGGACGGATGGTTCAAAGGAACGTCGCTGCGCTCCGGAGCGTCGGGAGTTTTCCCGGGAAACTACGTCACGCCCGTCTCCAGGTGTCTCCTCACGTTCATCATTACTGAAACTAATGAAGTAATAAAGTAAATTCTCATCACTGTAGCAGTTTAACCTTCTCAGCTATTGACATTAAAAACTGCATCTAAATCATATACTGTACGCCTGAATGTCTAAAATATTAAACATTATTGATTTACGTATTTTTTCATATCATATTCATAGTAATATGAATTAATATGAATTAATAATTATAAATGCATAATTATGTGAAAAAAGTCAGAATTGAGTTATAAGTCATAAACTCAGAATTACGAGAAAAAAGTCAGAATTATATAAATGCATAATTATGTGAAAAAAGTCAGAATTATGAGTTATAAATGCAGAATTATGAGAAAAAAAAGTCAGAATTATGAGTGAGAAATGCAGAATTATGAGAAAAAAGGCAGAATTATGAGTTAAACAATTGGGAAAAAAATTTGAATTATGAGTTATAAGTGCATAATTATGAGGGAAAAAAATGAAAATGAGTTATGCGGAATTCTGAGAAAAAAGTCAGAATTATGAGTTAGAAACGCAGAATTATGAGGAAAAAGGCAGAATTATGAATTATAAACTCAGAATTATGAGTAAAAAAAAGTCAGAATTATATAAATGCATAATTATGTGAAAAAAGTCGGAATTATGAGTTATAAACGCAGAATTATGAGAAAAAGTCAGAATTATGAGTTATAAATGCAGAACTATGAGAAAAAAGTCATAATTATGAATTATAAACTCAGAATTATGAGTAAAAAAAGTCAGAATTATGATATAAATGCATAATTATGAGGAAAAAAAGTCAGAATTATAAGTTATAAATGCAGAATTATGAGAAAAAAGTCAGAATTATGAATTATAAACTCAGAATTATGAGTAAAAAAAGTCAGAATTATTATATAAATGCAGAATTATGAGAAAAAAGTCAGAATTATTATATAAATGCAGAATTATGAGAAAAAAGTCAGAATTATGAGTTAAACAATTGGGAAAAAATTTAGAATTATGAGTTATAAGTGCATAATTATGAGGAAAAAAAATGAAAATGAGTTATGCGGAATTATGAGAAAAAAGTCAGAATTATGAGTTAGAAACGCAGAATTATGAGGAAAAAGGCAGAATTATGAATTATAAACTCAGAATTATGAGTAAAAAAAGTCAGAATTATATAAATACATAATTATGTGAAAAAAGTCGGAATTATGATATAAATACAGAATTATGAGAAAAAGTCAGAATTATGAGTTAAAAAATTTAGAAATTTTTTTGAATTATGAGTTATAAATGCATAATATTACAATTACATGACATAATTGCATTATATTAATTACAAAATATAAAATCAGAATGATGAGAAAAAAGATGGAAACGAGCTTCAAACCATCCTGCTCGTTTTCATGTAATTGTGTGAATAATCAATTAGTCATAATTATTTGCAGGATTCTGTTTGATATTTCTAAATATCTGTTTAATTAAATTACAACACAAACATTAGTTTTTCTAAGTTACAGAATGTGCTGTTGATTTTACAATATTTATAATATTTCATCTTTATTGAGCCGAGGCTGTGAATGTTTTTTCAGCTGATCTTTGAGTTTTTGACTCGCAGTAACAGCACAAGCAAATAAAAGCGTTTCCTGTGAGTTTCCAGATGCTTATCTCCAGCTGAAGTCATAAATCAGCTCAGCCTGTGCAGGTGCGTTTTACATGCGCAGCCTTTAATGACGGGAGTTGAGAAGGTGAAATTGCTCCGCCGCCACATTGATTAGGATATATAGCTGATGCATTACTGCTGCGGGCCGCGTGATTAGCATGCGTTTCCACAGGAGAGAGTCTGGAGCGATGATTGTAAAACCAAACATGTCTCCCCTGACTAATATCTATTAGATCTTAGAGCTGCGCAATTAATCATTAAAAGATCATGATCTCGATTCAAACACCCACGCGATCTTATTCCTAAATGACAGTCTATTAAAGCTTTGATAAGTTGAATCACAGCCAACATTAAGATCTGTGTTCTGACCCAGTAATGAAACAAGTGAAGTCATTATGAGTGAATCACTGAATCATTCATTCAAGAGATTGAAAATGCTGATTCATCAGTAATGTAACTAGTTAAGTCTTTTAAAGTGAGTCATTGAATCATTAATTCAAGAGATTCGTTCGAAAACGCTGATTCATTCAGTAATAAGTGAAGTTGAGTGAGTGAGTCATTGAATCATTCATTCAAGAGATTCGTTCGAAAACGCTGATTCATTCAGTAATAAGTGAAGTTGAGTGAGTGTGTCATTGAATTATTCATTCAAGAGATTCATTCAAAAACTCTGATTCATTCAGTAATGAAACAAGTGAAGTCGAGTGAATGATTCATTGAATTGTTCATTCAAGAGATTCATTCAAAAACTCTGATTCATCCAGTAATTAAACAAGTGAAGCCTTTATGAGTGAGTCATTGAATCATTCATTCAAGAGATTCATTCAAAAACGCTGATTCATTCAGTAATGAAATAAGTGAAGTCGAGTGAGTGAGTGAGTCATTGAATCATTCATTCAAGAGATTCATTCAAAAATGCTGATTCAACCAGTAATGAAACATGTTAAGCATTTATGAGTGAGTCACTGAATCATTCATTCAAGAGATCGAAAATGCTGATTCAT
Source organism: Chanodichthys erythropterus (assembly GCF_024489055.1). Taxonomy (NCBI): domain Eukaryota; kingdom Metazoa; phylum Chordata; class Actinopteri; order Cypriniformes; family Xenocyprididae; genus Chanodichthys; species Chanodichthys erythropterus. Next base: position 13,382,220 of record NC_090234.1, on the reverse strand, counting down.
TCAGTAATAAGTGAAGTTGAGTGAGTGTGTCATTGAATTATTCATTCAAGAGATTCATTCAAAAACTCTGATTCATTCAGTAATGAAACAAGTGAAGTCGAGTGAATGATTCATTGAATTGTTCATTCAAGAGATTCATTCAAAAACTCTGATTCATCCAGTAATTAAACAAGTGAAGCCTTTATGAGTGAGTCATTGAATCATTCATTCAAGAGATTCATTCAAAAACGCTGATTCATTCAGTAATGAAATAAGTGAAGTCGAGTGAGTGAGTGAGTCATTGAATCATTCATTCAAGAGATTCATTCAAAAATGCTGATTCAACCAGTAATGAAACATGTTAAGCATTTATGAGTGAGTCACTGAATCATTCATTCAAGAGATCGAAAATGCTGATTCATTCAGTAATAAGTGAAGTTGAGTGAGTGTGTCATTGAATTATTCATTCAAGAGATTCATTCAAAAACTCTGATTCATTCAGTAATGAAACAAGTGAAGTCGAGTGAATGATTCATTGAATCGTTCATTCAAGAGATTCGTTCGAAAACGCTGATTCATTCAGTAATAAGTGAAGTTGAGTGAGTGTGTCATTGAATTATTCATTCAAGAGATTCATTCAAAAACTCTGATTCATTCAGTAATGAAACAAGTGAAGTCGAGTGAATGATTCATTGAATCGTTCATTCAAGAGATTTGTTCGAAAACGCTGATTCAACCAGTAATGAAACAAGTTAAGCATTTATGAGTGAGTCACTGAATCATTCGTTCAAGAGATTCATAAAAAAACAAAAAAAGCAACACCCATTCATCCAGAAATAAATCAAATGAAGTCTTTTTGAGTGAGCCATTGAATCATCATTCATTCAAACTGATATTTATTAAAACAATAATTCAATATTTTTTAAACAGTCATAACCTCTAGTAAATTATTTTGTCTATTCAGAATTGTGGGAGAATCGTGATCTCTATTTTAAACAAAAAGAAATCATGATTCTCAGTTTATCCAGAATCGTGCAGCTCTATCTGAGTCTCTGTAATTTCTTCATCACACGTTTGCTGAGGTTTCCTGTCAGTCTTTGCATCTGCTGTTTCAAAACCTCCTGAAATAAAGGTGTAAATTCCTGCGTTCCCAGTGCAGTTTTAGACGTGTGAGTCTGTAATTGGCGAAGCTTCATGTGCGACAGGTGAACACACAAGCACCTTTTCTATCATGCAATGAAAGCAGCGATAATGAGCCTGAGACGAGCTGAATCCTCCGGAGTGTGTGTGTGTTTTCAGACAGGTGGAGCGTGTGTAAACACATTAAGCCACAGCTCTGGGCTTCTGGGAATCATTTTCCCTCAGGTGGCCTTCATACAGGAGGGTCAACATCAAAACGTGATTAGTTTCACTTAGAGCGGCTCGTATCGGAGGAATTCACTGGTGTAGATCCCCATCTCTCCTCTGTCTGAGTTCACCTCAGCCTGATTAATGCAGCACAAAACGTCCGATAAAATGAAGTCATTAAGCGGTAAATGTCAGCAGACACAGAAGATTTGAGTCACTCATTCCTGCATCCCAAACTATACGGAATAATTAAGAGTTGAATCGTTGCTTGAGTTTATATTGTGGTTTTGTGACAGAATGTGCGTGATGAACATCTAGTTTTAAAGCTGCTGCCATTAACAGGTTGATTTTCTCTGATGGCTTCAATCTTCTGGCAGGACTTCACACTTGATCAGTGGTTCTCCTCGACTCACTAGAGGGATGAAAAATGACTTAAAATGACTTAAAATGAGACAAAACAACATACAGATAAATCTCAGGGTATAAACTGACATCATGTTTCTTATTTTAATTTGTTCCCTCAACAAATGTCATTTTTCTTTAAGAACAGGGGCTTCTTTTATCAAACGCCATTTCATGGATTTCATCTGTCAAAAATCAGGAATAAATCAGGATTTGTAAAGACAAAAACTGACGTAAAAATGTGTATGAAATTTCTGTGCTCTCGTATACCAGTAATTAAAATAATCCAATACTGTTTATTAAATATATATAATTATACATATTATATATAGAATTAAATAAATATAATAATAATTATTATTAAAATATTTATTATTCATTAAAATAAATTTATATTAATAAATTTTATTATTTTTATTTTTTTACTTATATATTTATAATGTAATATTTTTATATATATTTTTTAAATTAAATATAAGTAAATTATTTATATATATATATATATATATATATATATATATATATATATATATATATATATATATATAATAATTAAATTAAATATATATTATTAAATTAATATATAATAAATATATTATATTTATTATATTTATATATTTATAATATAATATATATTTATTATATATATATTATTTAATTTAATATATATATATATATATATATATATATATATATATATATATATATATATATATATATATATATATATATATATATTTAAAATAATAATAATATAATAAATATATTTAATATAAATATTATTAAATATATGTAAATTATTAAATATATTACTTTTAATTTAATTTATATATATATATATTTATAATATATAAAAAATAAATTATCTATAATTATATGTATATTATTAAATATATATTATTAACTAAGAAAGGTTGTAAAGACATCATTAAAGTAATTATTATTAAATTAAATTAATATTATTAAAAAAAAAAAATATATATATATATATATATATATATATATATATATATATATATATATATAGATATATTTTTTTTTTATATATAACAAATTCCTTGGAAAACATTGGATATCATTGGTGATAAAGTGTAAAAGCAGAAGAACAAACTGAAACTTGTGTAATTATAAATAATTCAAATTAAATTCTATAATTATTGTATTTAACAGCAGTTTACCATGCGGTATTTGCTAACATTAGTGAATGCATTAACTAACATGAACTGAGAATGAGAACTGCAGGTTTTTTGTGCTGAAATAATGTGAATCTCTCTGATGATTCATGAGTCAATAGTTGATTCCTCTGGGATCTCCGTTTCTAATCCATCTCTAATCCTCCATTAGTGTCCTCGGGCCAAGCCTGACCTGAAGAGACGTTACACACGTCATCTAGTCCAGCGGTCAATACACATCTGAGAAGCGTTGCTCAATAATCTTCTCTTCTGAACTCTGACTCAGTGTTGCATTAGCGCTCATGTCTGCGTGTTTGTGAATGTGTGTCCGCAGGGCTCCGTTTGCCGTCGGTCAGACGCGCTCCTGTCTCTCTGGAGCGGCTCAGTCTAAGGTGGTTCCTGGATCTCCGGGCTCCGCCGGCCCCTCGAGTCCCGTCCTGATAGCCTCTGCGTCTCGCTCCAGCACTCCGCTGTCCAGCCCGTCGTCTCCGCACATGAAGAACTGTCTGCGCTTGTCCAGCCAGCAAACTGTCAATCAAGCGCGCTCCGCCATGCAGTTAGGTGAGTCGCGTGCGGACGGACATCAGTGAAAGTTGATGTGAGCCCTTTAATTCAGCAGCATGTTTTCAGCGGTGGAGGATGCAACGACATATTATAATTAACTAAAAATAAAACCATAAAAAACCTTCTTGGCTACTTAAAATAAAATAAATGTTAACCAAAAACAAAAACAAAGCAAAAAACATTTATTTTATATCAGCTAGTTGCCAAAGCATTTTCATTTAGTTTAAATTGATGAACTAAAATAACAAAAAACTAAAACCGAAATAAAATGAATATTTAATATAGACATATTTAAAAAATAAATTAATAAAAATAGCAAAAATACACACAAAAAATAAATGTTAACTTAAATAAAATAAAATAAAAAACACATAAATAAAAATTTAAAAAAGCATATATAAAAAATATATAAATATATAAAAAAACCAACAACAACAAAATAAACATGAAGGAAAATAAAATGAAATATTAAAAAAACTATTTCTCATTTTCATTTAGTTTAACTTGGACTAAAATAACAACTAAAAAAATTATTAAAATATATTTAAATAATAAAAAATATTTTTCAAATAACTGTTTAGTCATATTTAAATATAAATAAATAAACAAATTAAAATGACAAAAAACTAATAAAAGTGATAAGTAACTAATTAACTAGTTTAAACTAATTTAACAAATTTAAACAAATTTAGTTTAAACTAATTTAACAAATTAAAATGAAAAATAAAAAATAAATCAAACTATTAATAAAAACTAAAATGAAAAATAAAAAATGCATCAACAAAATTATTAAAGCTTTAAAAACTATAGTCATATTAAAAACCTAATAAAAATTACAACAAAATTATGAAAACTTGAACTCAAATGAAAATGGAAAATAAGAAAAAAATTTTAAAATATTAATAAAAAATAATACTGAAATAAAAATTAATAAAAATTATATAAAATAGTCTATAAAAAAGTATATAAAAGTATATAAATAGTATATATAGTCATATTTAAAAACTAATAAAAATGACAACAAAATTATGAAAACTAACTGAAATGAAAATGTAAAATAAAAAATAAATCAAAATATAAATAAAAAATAAAACTTAAATAAAAATGAATGTATAGTCATATAAAAAACTAAAAAAATGACAACAAAATTTTGAAAACTAGCTCAAATTAAAACAAAAATGAAATTAAAAATAAAAATAATTCAAATTCAATTCATTCATTAATTGTTTAAAAAAATGGATAAATGCTGACAAAATGACTAAAATGAACTAAAATGAAAATGAAAATAACTTCTATCATGTATTAGTTAGTTCACACTGAAGGTTTCTGCAGTGTTTGTCTTCACACACACACACACACACACTGCGCTGCAGATGGCAGGAGTTTTTACCGTGTGTCAGCTCTGCGCCAATGAAGCGTGTTAACGTGACGCGCTCTGTAATCTATTCAGGTCAGATCGCCGCACTGCTGTGTGTGCGAGTGTGTTCACGGAAGACGCATTAGCGTGGTAAAGGAGCTTGTTAAAGCATTTTACAGCTCAGATAAGATATCTGCTGTAATGAATGCCTTGCTGCTCGCGTTGGCAGTAATTGCCGGGTTGCATTCTCGGCAGTTCTTGAACTTTGAGGAACGCAGCGAAGCTCGAGCAGGGACGGGACGCCGTCTCACTGCAGATGAGACCTGTGACATCATTTAATCGCGCTCATGACGGGCTAAACCAAACCCACATGACGAGACACTTAGGACTGTTCAAAATACAAATGCACGATTATAAAAAATAGCATTTATTCTTTTCTTATCCAAACAGTCCACAGTCCTCCGGCGAGCAGCAGCCCCGAGCGGCCCACGGCGGCCGTGACCCCTCTGCGACCCCAGGGCAGCCCCTCACGCTCCCCCGCTCGACCCCTCTCTATGGTGGCGGCGCCTCAGGTGCATCCCTCGCTGCAGTCCGGTCCGCTCTCTCCGGCCTCCGTACGACCCCTCATGCCTCTGACCTCCGCCGCGGCCGCCATCACGCCGCCCAACGTCACCGCGGCCCATCTGAACGGAGGAGACGCGTCTGTCTGTGCGCTGCAGCCCGCTTCACCCGCGCACGCCGGCCATCCCAAACACGAGGAGAAGAAGGTGGAGAAGGTCAGTGAAGCTCATGAATATATTCATAGAGATTAATTCAAATTCATAGTAGCAATAAATCAAATTCATTTTGACATTTTGATGCATTTATTTTCCCTTATGATTACTAGTAGTTGTATATAAATGCATACTAGTACTTGTTTTCATAGTATGGATTTTTTATGTAATTAATTATATGATGTGGCGGTTAATTAATCTAATTAATTGCAAATTTATCGTACATCAATTTTGGCTGAGAAATGATCCTCAAAAGATCATTTGAAGTCATTTTCATGTAAAGAATCAAATACACATTAGAAAAAGTAGATTAATATTTGAGTCAACAGAATTTATTACACAAACTTTTGGATCATAAGGTTGAGTAAATGATGACTGAATTTTAATTTTGGGGTAAACTATATTTTTTATTAATATGGAAATATGAAATTAAAAGTAAACATATGGTCAACTGATGTTTTATGAATCTTTTTTTTTTTAGAGAAGTTAATTTACTGAAGGCTATCAAGAAAGCTAGGTTACTAAGTTCATTTACATTCACAATATGTGCACATTTATTATTAATAATTATTATTAATTATTAATGACATATGTATCACTTTTATTTTGTTTTTCATTTTTTTATTCAAAATATTCACAAACTTGTTAACTATTGCCTTTCAAGAACTATAGGCCATACAAACACTTAGCACCCACAGAAAAATATTAGATATAGAAAGCCCCAGCAGCAACCACTCAGAACACCTTAGCAACACCCCAGCATCTGCCTAGCAATCACCCAGAATGCCCCAGCATCCACCTAGCAACCATCTAGAACACCCCAGGAACTGCCTAGATAACACCCAGAATGCCCCGGCAGCAACCACCTAACAACCACCCAGAACACACAAGCAACCACTTAGAAGCCACCCAGAATGCCCTAGCAACTGGCTAGAAACCACCCAAAATGCCCCACCAACAACCTAGAAATCACCCAGAATGACCCAGCAGCAACCACCTAGAGCACCCTAGCAACACCCCAGCAACCACCTAGCAACCACACAGAACACCCCAGCAACTGCCTAGAAATCACCCAGAATGCCCCGGCAGCAGCTGCCTAGCAACCTCCCAGAAGGCCCCAACAACTGTCTAGCAACCATGGAGAAAACGTCTCAGCAACCACCCAGAATGCCCCAGTATCCACCTAGCAACCACCTAGCAACCACATAGAACACCCCAGGAACTGCCTAGATAATACTTAGAATGGCCTGGCAGCAACCACCTAGAAACCACCCAGAACACCTCAGCAATTATCTACCAACCACCCAGAATGCCCTAGAAACTGCCTAGCAACCATCCACAACACCCTAGCAACCGCTTAGCAACCACCCAGAATGCCCTAGCAACTGCCTAGAAATCACCCAGAATGCCCCAGCAATCACCTAGTAACCACCCAGAACGCTCTAGCAACTGCCTAGAAACCACCCAGAATGACCCAGCAGCAACCACCTAGCAACCACCTAGAACACCCTAACGACACCCCAGCAACTGCCTAGCAACCACCCAGAACACCTTTGCAACACCCCATCAACTGCCTAGCAACCACCCAGAACACCTTTGCAACACCCCAGCAACTGCCTAGCAACCACCCAGAACACCTTTGCAACACCCCAGCAACTGCCTAGCAACCACCCAGAACACCTTTGCAACACCCCAGCATCTGCCTAGCAACCACCCAGAATGCCCCAGCAACCGCTTGGCAACTACACAGAACACCTTAGCAACACCCCAGCAACTGCCTAGCAACCACCCAGAATACCCCAGCAACCGCTTGGCAACCACACAGAACACCCTAGCAACACCCAGTAACCACCTAGCAATCACCTAGAACACCCTAGCAACTGTCTAGAAATCAACCACTATGCTCCGGCAGCAACCACCCAGAATGCCCCAGCAACCGCCTAGCAACCACCCAAAACACCCCAGCAACAGCCTATATATCACCCAGAATGTCCCGGCAACAACCACCTAAAAACCACCCAGAACGCCCCAGCAACCACCTACCAACCACCCAGAATGCCACAGCAACTGCCTAGTAACCACCCAGAACACCCCAGCAACACCCCATCAACCGCCCAGCAACCACCCAGAACACCCAAGCAAGTCACCCAGAATGCCCTGGCAGCAGCCACCTAGCAACCACCCAGAATGCCCCAGCAACTGCCTAGCAACCACAGAGAAATTTCCTCAGCATCCACCTAGCAATCACCCAGAATGCCCCAGCATCCACCTAGCAACCATCTAGAACACCCCAGGAACTGCCTAGATAACACCCAGAATGCCCCGGCAGCAACCACCTAACAACCACCCAGAACACACAAGCAACCACTTAGAAGCCACCCAGAATGCCCTAGCAACTGGCTAGAAACCACACAAAATGCCCCACCAACAACCTAGAAATCACCCAGAATGACCCAGCAGCAACCACCTAGAGCACCCTAGCAACACCCCAGCAACCACCTAGCAACCACACAGAACACCCCAGCAACTGCCTAGAAATCACCCAGAATGCCCCGGCAGCAGCTGCCTAGCAACCTCCCAGAAGGCCCCAACAACTGTCTAGCAACCATGGAGAAAACGTCTCAGCAACCACCCAGAATGCCCCAGTATCCACCTAGCAACCACCTAGCAACCACATAGAACACCCCAGGAACTGCCTAGATAATACTTAGAATGGCCTGGCAGCAACCACCTAGAAACCACCCAGAACACCTCAGCAATTATCTACCAACCACCCAGAATGCCCTAGAAACTGCCTAGCAACCATCCACAACACCCTAGCAACCGCTTAGCAACCACCCAGAATGCCCTAGCAACTGCCTAGAAATCACCCAGAATGCCCCAGCAATCACCTAGAAACCACCCAGAACGCTCTAGCAACTGCCTAGAAACCACCCAGAATGACCCAGCAGCAACCACCTAGCAACCACCTAGAACACCCTAACGACACCCCAGCAACTGCCTAGCAACCACCCAGAACACCTTTGCAACACCCCAGCAACTGCCTAGCAACCAACCAGAACACCTTTGCAACACCCCAGCAACTGCCTAGCAACCAACCAGAACACCTTTGCAACACCCCAGCAACTGCCTAGCAACCAACCAGAACACCTTTGCAACACCCCAGCAACTGCCTAGCAACCAACCAGAACACCTTTGCAACACCCCAGCAACTGCCTAGCAACCAACCAGAACACCTTTGCAACACCCCAGCAACTGCCTAGCAACCAACCAGAACACCTTTGCAACACCCCAGCAACTCACAAGTAAAAGTCTGAAATGAATGATTACTGTTTGATGTAATATGTTTGGGTTTGTGTGAGGTGGAGTGTGATCTGCTGTTGAGCTGAATTTAGCAGCGAGTCACTTTAAAGTGGCAGTGAAAATGTATCAGTGACGGATCTGTTGTTCACACATCAGAGTGGAAATGATTGTATTCAGATTGAGGTCTGTGTGACAGTAGCGTCATTATTCAGCTCCTCTGATCATGTCAGTGCAGTCGAGTCGATATATTACAGTGTTTTAAAGCTCAAGCTCTTATTGAGTCCTGGTGTGTTCCTACGGTTTCATTTGCGCAGGATCGTGTTGGGAATAAGCTTTAGTTTTGAGGCTCAGCTTCTGAGAACATGAGATGAGAAGATGCAGGTTGATTAGGTCTTCTGCTCAGATCTGAAGCTGAATCTCAGACGCCTCCCGGTGGCCTGGTTTGGAGTTGCGTGTGATTCTCCCGTCAGCTCTGTTGGGAGTGATTAGTGTGGCTGAGATCCACCAAAACCCAGAATGACTTTCCCAGATAAACCTTCTACTCCCACATACAGCAGCAGTGTCACAGCAGAACAACCATAACTCAAACATCCCTCTGTTCTCACCATCAGCAGATTCACAAGATCACATGATTCCACTGATACTGCTGTTCAAAGAGCTGCTTGTAATACGACCCTATGAAATCCGTTTGATTTTTTTTTTTTAATATTTATTTATTAATTTTAATTTCTGTTGTCTGTTTTAATTTTTCTGGATTCTGTTTTAATAATTTAATTAATTCATTAATTTATTATTATTAGTTTTAGAATTTCTGTGTTTTAATTTATCTGGATAAATTAATTATTTATTCAATAATTTAATTAATTTATTATCATTATTATTGTTATCAGAATTTCTGTGTTTTAATTTTCCTGGATTCTGTTTTAATAATTTAATTAATTTATTATTATTATTATTATTATTATTATTATTATTATTATTATTTACAGAATATTTTGTGTTTGTTTTAATTTTTCTGGATTCAGTTTTAACAATTTAATTAATTTAATATTATTATTATTATTATTATTATCAGAATTTCTGTGTTTTAATTTTCCTGGATTCTGTTTTAATAATTTAATTAATTTATTATTATTATTATTATTATTATTATTATTTACAGAATATTTTGTGTTTGTTTTAATTTTTCTGGATTCCGTTTTAACAATTTAATTAATTTATTATTATTATTATTATTATTATCAAAATTTCTGTTTTTTTTTTTTTTAATTTTTCAGGATTCCTTTTTAATAATTAAATTTTATTTATTTATTTATTTTAAGATTTTCTGTGTTGCCTGTTTTAATTTTCTGGATTTATGATTTAATAAAAATATATTATCTAAAATGATGGTAGTCAAATGAAGGCATAAAACATTGTCTTAATTTTAATTTTTAATGATCAAAAAGTATTAATTGAATTCATAAAACTTTAAAAATGTAATAATTTCTTATAATTTTTACAATAATACTTTTTTCCTTTCATAGATTCTGTGTATTCTGTTTAAGTTTTCTGGATTAATGATTTAATAAAAATTTATTATCAAAAATAGTGGCAATGAATTGAAGGCAAAAAAATTAACAATTTAAATTAATGTTTTAAAAAGTAATGAAATGGAAATTCAGTTTTGTGCTTAATTAAAACTAAATCCATAAAAAAAACTTCTTTATCACTTGAAATAAAATAAACATTCATTTAAAATAACACATTTTATTTCAGCTAGTTGAAGCAACATTTTTATTAAGTAAAAATTAAATCATAATGATGTAGACATATTTAAAAAAAACAAACAAACAACTAACTAAACTAACTAACTAAAATTAAAATTCAAATTCAAAATATTTAAAACAAAAAAACTATATTAGTATCTCAGTGATGATAAAATAACACTGGTTTACTGCTTCAATTAAAACATGGAAAGATTGTGTGATATTCCTTAAAAAATAAAGGTTTAATAATGTTCATGTATTTTCTTCATATAGTGAGACGAGCGTCACGCAGCATTTGATGAAGCGTGCAGCTCTACTTTTGATTTATTCATCCAACATTTGCCAAGTTCTGTGACATTCCGTGTTATACAGTACATTCCTTTTTTATGACTGATTCTGTGATTCCGTCTGGGACTTATGAAAACACCAGTATCTCTGTCTGTTTCTCACACAGAAGGAAAAGAAGAGCAGTGGCCTCCTCAAGCTGCTTTCTGGAGCCGCAGCCAAAAAGAAGTCTCGCTCGCCGCCGTCCATCTCTCCCACGCATGAGCCGGCCTCCACCTCGTCCTCGGTGCAGGGAGCCATGGCTCCCGAGCTGCGCTCCGCCGGCGGTCACGGCCGGGCCGGATCCTGCCCCATCGAGAGCGAGATGCAGGGAGCCATGGGCATGGAGCCTCTGCACAGAAAGTCTGGCTCACTGGATCTCAACTTCTCCGTGTCTCCACCAGCTCGACAGGCCTGCTCGTCCTCACCGCTGGCTGTCCGGCCCGAACCCAAGCCATTATCCCGAGAGAGGTGAGCCTGCACTCCTAAATAAACCATCTATATTGGCATCTGTGATTTCATGAAGAGCCTTTAACATCAATGGAAGCTTTTCAATGCACAAAATTGAAAAAGATTATTAAAATATTCTTCACACTAAGTGGAACTGCTCACTGAAAGGTTCTTTGAGGACCCAAAAATGACTCTTCGGTTGCTTTGCAGTGAAAACCCTCTTTTGCAATCTTTATTTTTAAGAGTGTCTGTGTTAATATCTCCTCACTATGGCTGGCAAATTAAAATTAAAACTTAAGATAAAAATGGCAAAAACGAGAGCCTAGGTTTCATAATTGTATGCACTTCAGTTAAAAAATAAACACACTTTAACCAGGTTTGTTCTTGCACAGTATTGTTTGTATTTATCCGTTTCGTATGAAAGCTTGTTTCCGCCACTAAATAAAAATAAAGGTAATTGCGACTTTATCTCACAATTCTGACTTCTTTTCTCAGAATTATGAGATATAAACTTGAAATACCGAGTTGTCAGAATTGTGTGATATAAAGTCAGAATTGCAAGAAATAAACTTAAAATTGTTATAAAGTCAGAATTGCAAGTTATAAACTCGAAATTATGAGAAATAATGTCAGAATTGCGAGAAATAGTCAGAATTGCGTGATATAAAGTAAGAATTGCTAGAAATAAAGTCAGAATTTCGAGAAATAAAGTCATAATTGTGAGTTATAAACTTGAAAATTTTTATAAAGTCAGAATTGTGAGTTATAAAGTCAGAATTGCGAGTTATAAAGTCAGAATTGCGAGTTATAAAATCAGAATTGCTTGATATAAAGTCAGAATTGTGAGTTATAAAGTCAGAATTGCGAGTTATAAAATCAGAATTGCTTGATATAAAGTCAGAATTGTGAGTTATAAAGTCAGAATTGCGAGAAATAAAGTCAGAATTGCCAGTTATAAAGTAGAAATTTGTTATAAAGTCAGAATTGCCAGTTGTATAGTCAGAATTGCGAGATAAAAAGTCAGAATTGCGAGTTATAAAGTCAAAATTTGCTTGATGTAAAGTCAGAATTGCGAGAAATAAAGTCAGAATTGCGAGAAAAAGTCAGAATTGCGAGTTATAGTCAGAATTGCATGATATAAAGTCAGAATTGCGAGTTATAAAATCAGAATTTGCGTGATATAAAGTCAAAATTGCGAGTTATAAAGTCAGAATTGCGAGAAATAAAGTCAGAATTGCGAGTTATAAACTCAAATTGTTATGAAGTCAGAATTGCGAGTTATAAACTCGAAAATTGTTAAAAAATCAGAATTGTGAGTTATAAAGTCAGAATTGCGAGATATAAACTCGAACATTTTTATAAAGTCAGAATTGCGAGAAATAAAGTCAGAATTGTGAGTTATAAACTCAAATTGTTATGAAGTTAGAATTGCGAGTTATAAACTCGAAAATTGTTAAAAAATCTGAATTGTGAGTTATAAAGTCAGAATTGCGAGTTATAAAGTCAGAATTGCGAGATATAAACTCGAACATTTTTATAAAGTCAGAATTGCAAGTTATAAAGTCAGAATTGTGAGTTATAAACTCGAAAATTGTTATAAAGACAGAATTGTGAGTTATAAAGTCAGAATTGCGAGTTATAAAATCAGAATTGCTTGATATAAAGTCAGAATTGTGAGTTATAAAGTCAGAATTGCGCGATATAAAGTCAGAATTGCGAGTTATAAACTCGAAAATTGTTATAAAGTCAGAATTGCGAGAAATAAAGTCAGAATTGCGAGACATAAAGTCAGAATTGTGAGTTATAAAGTCAGAATTGTGATATAAAGTAAGAATTGCGAGTTATAAACTCGAAAATTATGAAGTCAGAATTGCGAGTTATAAACTCGAAAATTATGAAGTCAGAATTGCGAGTTATAAATTCGAAAATTGTTATAAAGTCAGAATTGTGAGATATAAACTTGAACATTTTTATAAAGTCAGAATTGCGAGTTATAAAGTCAGAATTGCGAGATATAAACTTGAACATTTTTATAAAGTCAGAATTGTGAGATATAAAGTCAGAATTGCGAGTTATAAAGTCAGAATTGTGAGTTATGAAGTCAGAATTGCGAGTTATAAATTCGAAAATTGTTATAAAGTCATAATTGTGAGTTATAAAGTCAGAATTGCGAGTTATAAAATCAGAATTGCTTGATATTGTGAGTTATAAAGTCAGAATTGCGCGATATAAAGTCAGAATTGCGAGTTATAAACTCGAAAATTGTTATAAAGTCAGAATTGCGAGAAATAAAGTCAGAATTGCGAGAAATAAAGTTAGAATTGCGAGAAATAAAGTCAGAATTGTGAGTTATAAACTCGAAAATTGTTATGAAGTCAGAATTGCGATTTATAAAGTCAGAATTGTGAGATATAAACTCGAAAATTGTTATAGTCAGAATTGCGAGTTATAAAGTCAGAATTGCGAGTTATAAACTGGAAAATTGTTATAGTGAAAATCGTGAGTTATAAAGTCAGAATTGTGAGTTATAAACTCGAAAATTGTTATAGTCAGAATCGTGAGTTATAAAGTCAGAATTGCGAGTTATAAACTTGAAATTGTTATAGTCAGAATTGCGAGATATAAAGCCAGAATTGCGAGTTATAAACTTGAAATTGTTATAGTCAGAATTGCGAGATATAAACTTGAACATTTTTATAAAGTCAGAATTGTGAGATATAAAGTCAGAATTGCGAGTTATAAAGTCAGAATTGTGAGTTATAAACTCGAAAATTGTTATAGTCAGAATTGCGAGTTATAAAGTCAGAATTGCGAGTTATAAACTCTAAAATTGTTATAAAGTCAAAATTGTGAGTTATAAAGTCAGAATTGGGAGATATAAAGCCAGAATTGCGATTTATAAACTTGAAATTGCTATAAAGTCAGAATTGTGTGATAAAAATTAGCAATTATACCTTTTTTTATTTTTAATTCACTGGCAGAAACAAGCTTCCATAGCTTCGCCCTCTTGTGGACTGTTGAATTAAATCAATGCTCTCATTTATAAAATGCACATATGATAGTATTTGATCCTAAATTCTATGGATTTCATCCTACATCAAAAGTGAGGAACAAATCGGCAAAAACGGTATGCGTATGAACTTATTTCACTCATATATACCATTAATTCAATAATTGTACGTTTTATTAACTCTTTCCCTGCCATGCCATCATAAAAAAGCTAAAAAAAAAAAAGCTGAGAAAATCATGTTTTTTTTCAAACTTCATCCGGATGGGAATGATGATCAAAGCTTCACAGTCGTTTCCTTTTCATGGGTTCAACATTGATGATCGTGTCATTTATGTGCGTCAACAATGCTTCTATCGCTTGTTTCTGCTGCTTCTTCCCCTGTGTTTTGATCCAGAGATTCTGTACTCATTTAGAAGATGTGTAATAGCGCCCCCTAACGTTTAACAGTGAAAACATGGATTCCGTCAGAAGAGTTAAAGCGTAAAGATAAATAGATAATCACAGTATGCATTAACATTATTATATGTGCAAATGATCAACTGCTTTGTTATTATTACATCACTAAAATTAATTTATTAATTATGTATGATTTGCATATATATGCATATATATTTTAAAGAGAATGGTATTGATTTGATTTATTAATTTGATTTAAAAAGCCTTAAATCTTATTGTATAAGCCCTGCAGATACTGTGCTGTTGTTGAACACACAAACTTCTCTGTGTAAATGTTTCACCCGTCGTGTAAAAGCGTGTCCGTTCTCTTCCCTTCAGGTACCGTGTGCTCGTCCCGTACCCGCCGCAGAGCGAGGCCGAGATCGAGCTGAAGGAAGGCGACATCGTGTTTGTGCACAAGAAACGTGAGGATGGCTGGTACAAGGGGACGCTTCAGCGCACCGGCCGGACGGGCCTCTTCCCCGGCAGCTTTGTGGAGAGTTTCTAGATGAAAAACACCAGCCAACAAGCTCTGATTCCCGTGACGGGATCTTCGGGATCGTCCGGAATATCTCATGCTCATAATGCCCAGAATAAGCAGACACACAGTCATGAAGACGAGCACAAAGACGAGCATCTTCACTGCCATCGTCCTCATACATCCGTTAGGAATAAATGATGCTCATCTGGAGGAGCGTGTGAGTCTGCGGCGCCCTCTTGAGTGCGTGTGTGGATCACATCTCAGATCTTCATCAGGTCCTCACAGATTCCTGCAGCGACCGCTTCATCCTCACTTTTCTTCCCTTCTTTAATCAGCAGATCTGAATGAGAACGACACGAGGATGTTATTCATAGAGATATCAGATGAATGCAGTGAGTGATGAAGCTTATCAAACCTGTCATATTTCACACCAAAATCAACATTTTGCATTATTTTTGACTATTTTCCCACTAGATTCTCATTACTGTAATGCAAATGAATTCATAATATATTATTTAAATGGTAAATATTAATACAGCATGTTAGTATTAGTATAGTAGTGCCTTTATGCTCATTCAAAAGAAAAATAGTGCATTACAGGATTGAGAATTGTAAAAAAAACTCAAAAATAATGAGAGTTTATGGTTAAAATGTGTTTAATTGTGAAAACAATGTCACAATAATTAACATTAAAATGTATATTTATATATATACACTACCTGTCAAAAGTTTGGAATAATTACTAATTACTTTTTAACTATTATAATTACTATCAATTATTATTGGTGCTTATAGTTGTTTGTATTATTATAAATGTTGAAAACAGTTGTGCTGCTTCATTTTTTTGTGCAAACCGTGATACATTTTATTTTTTCAGGATTCTTTGATGAATAGAAAGTTAAAAAGAACAGCATTTATTTGAAATAGAATCTTTTGTAACATTATAAATGTTTAATGTCACTTTGATCAGTTTAATGTGTCCTTGATGAATAAAAGTATTGTTTTTCTTTTTTTACAAAAAAAAAAAACTTACTGACACCAAACTTTTGAAGTGTGTGTATATATATAATTATATAATTAAATATATATATATATATATATCTAAATAAATAATTTTTGTTTGTTTTTGGACTGAAATATGACCCGGGCATGTTTTGGTGAGATTCACTCACAGGTTTGTTCTTTCTGAAACTCGTTTACAGTGATGGTACAGTGAAACTCTTCGTGAAAGCACAAACTCTTTTTATTGGTTTTATATGCTGGTTCTGTCTTTCCTAGTGAATCATGGGATGTGCATGCCGGTTTACTGCCTCATCAGTCTTTACAGACATTATCTGTCTCTGGTTTTCTGAGCGTTCTGTGGAGGTTTGATGCCTGAAGCGTCTTTGCTTTCTATCTGCTGGTGTTGAGCTCCATAGAGTTTCAAGAACTATTTTCATGAATTTTCCATGTGCTCAATGTGCCGTAGACCAGAAACAGACTCTACGCGAGTACATAAACGTGTTTGACCAGGTGTGTATTTAATTGCCGCACGTCATTATTGTTTTAAATTCATGTTCCTCATAATCTTCCCCTCCCTCTCACTTTGACTTCTCTTCTCTGATGACGAGGGCGGGGCAAACTGTCACTCACATGGGATCCTCCAATAGCAAAACACAACCGTCCAATCAATTCCCCACAGACAAAATCAAGCCCCGCCCTACATTTGTTCTTGTTTGCAAAGCCATTTCACTCTGATATATGTCACAATAGAGAAGAAAAGACGAGCGCAACTTCAGTTTCATGCCGACACTAATGTGTTGTGTTTTCTGAGGCATTAAACAGAGTGCATTTCAAACATCTGTGTTCCTGTACTCGTGTAGAGTTTGTTTCAGGCGTTTATCAGAAGCCGTTTTATCTCTGTCAGACGCTGCTCTACATTAGAGGAGACCGACGGACCTGTTGAGTTCAGATGAAGCAGCACATCTTTATTTTTATAGACGCTCAGGAGAGATTCAAACAACAACCAGCATCACAGCGGCGTCTCAAGCACAAACTCACCGTCACACACGGTGGGCTTCAGTCAGAAGAGAACATGTTTCATTTCATGAAATGAAGCTAAATGAGTTATTTTGTGTGGTTCAGCCAACAAAATGTCAATCATTCTTATTAAATTCCTCTTGAAAATACAGTAGTGGCCAAACGTGAATGACATGAATATACAGTACCGGTCAAAAGATTGGAAAAATTACTATATTTAATGTTTTTGAAAGAGTCTCTTCTGCTCATCAAAGCTGCATTTATTTAATCAAAAATACAGTAAAAAATGTGAAAAATTATTCCAATGTAAAACAGCTGTTTTCTATGCGAATATATAGTAAAGTGTAATTTATTCCTGTGATTAAAAGCTGAATTTTCAGCATCATTACTCCAGAAATCATTCTAATATGCTGATTTGATACTCAGTTATTTCTAGAATGATTTCTAAAGGATCATGTGACACTGAAGACTGGAGTAATGATGCTGAAAATTCAGCTTTGATCACAGAAATAAATTACGCTTTACTAGATATTCACCTAGAAAACAGCTATTTTACATTGGAATAATATTTCACAATTTTTTACTGTATTTTCTGTATTTTTGATCAAATAAATGCAGCCTTCATAAGCAGAAGAGACTTCTTTCAAAAACATTAAATATAGTAATTTTTCCGAGCTTTTGACCGGTACTGTATTTTATATATGATGCAAGAGCAAAACACTAAACTTGGTTAAGGTATTTATCCTTATTTATCAAAATTATTGATAAACTACAGCTACAGGTTTTATTTTAATGTGCAAAAAAATGCATAGAAAAACAAAAAGCTGAGGAAAAGGCAAACATTGAATACAACAATAATCAGTTATTAATATTTAGTTGGTTCTCTTGTGTTCATAATTTCTTTGTATGACAGCCTGTTTAAAAATGATGCACACAATTTGTCATGTTTCATTACATTATTATCACAAATAAAAAAATCCTCTCCAAACACAACTACACAATATGATTACAAAATCTATAACACATATTTAATATTTGAAGATGTCAATTTTGCTGGACATCACTTTTAGCCGCTACTGTACATATTTCATTAAATAGTGGATGTGAAATTTACATTTATGCAGATTTGGCAGATTTTTATTGGGTTATAGTTGACTGAGACCAAAACTAAAACCATAGAAAAAAAACATTTTTGTTGCTTTGTTACCTGAAATAAAATATTTATTTTATTTAATCTAGTTGCCGACGCAAAATTTCTCATTTTCATTTAGTTTATCTTCATGTGCTAAAATAACTAAAACTGAAATAAAAAATAATTAAATCTATAGACATATTTAAAAAAAAAAATACTAAAATGACTAAAACACTAGAAAATTCAACTAAAATTTAAATGAAAACAAAATACCTAATTCCTTGGGAATTGAACCCATTACCTCACCATTGATTTATTTTAGATGAAAATGCTCATTTACATCGAATTAAACATGCGTCCATGCTGACAGAGATCCACTAGTGTGTGTTTTACATACTAAATCAGTCCAGAGATCACGCAGTGACGTGGTCTTATGTTCGGTCTGCACTGATTTTTAAAATCACCATGAAATCAGAATGAACAATTCTTGTTTTGTTATGGAATATTGCAGTGTTTATTATAAATGTTGATCATTATTGTTTTAATTCATGTGCATCATAATTTTGTATCAGAATAACTTCCCCTCCCTTTCTCTGATGATAACATTTGTTCTTGTTTGCAAAGCAATTTCACTCATATATACGTCACAATAGGAAAGAAAAGACTAGCGCAACTTTGGTTTCATGCTGACTTAAGTTGTTAGTCTATATCCACATGCCCTAAACTGACATCATTGCAGTGTATTTTGGCCTTAAACAATAGTGTTATTAACATACGAACGCGTCCTGTGTAAATGCCCCTTACGCCGCAGCTGTGGTTTGTGTTATACAGTACAAAAGAAGCCTCTAAAGCTGCTGCTGATGGTTAATAAGAACACATTAATGAATATAGAGGTGAAAGCATCAATATTAAAGAGTCGTGAGCACATGGATTCCTCCTTTTCCAGCAGATTCAACATTATTCAGCGTTGAAGTCGACGCTCGTTCTTCATAAGCACAAGATGATTCATCCACATGTTCACACGAGTGACTTGGTTTCTATTTCTTTGGACGGATTCCTACAGTGTTTTTATTCTCATGCTCTGTATGTCGTGCTCTTTTTATCAGATCATTGCGGATTTGATCATGGTGCCGTGTTTTTCACGTTTGGGGTTTCGGCACAAGTGCCATTTTTGCTCGCCAAAAGACAAGCACATGTTGGTCTCCATGTTGGAGATGAGATGATGGTTCCTGCTTCTGTTCTGACCATTGAAAAGAGGAATAATTCACCTTCAGATGATCATTCTGTCTTTATTTACTCAGACCCGTGCGATGTGAGTTTTGCGTTATAAATAATGCCAGAATGATTCATGAGAATATTTCCTTCAGCATGAACTCTAACATGAACGAAGAAGCTCTATATGATGACATATTTATATGCTACTGGTGCTAGAGTGGAGATGTTGGGGAATATTTCCTCAAGAACTTGTTCTCTGGTATTTGACATTGTTTTCATTTTCACATTGTCTTATACTGATTATGATGATAATGTGGTTTGTTTGTTTTTGTTTTGTTTGTCAAGTACATTTTAGCAATAAATGCCTTTGATTTTAAAGCAAGATTTGTTGAGTTTTCATACAGATGTACAGTAAAACTATCATTATCACTGCTATAATGACTGGATTTGATGAGTGTTGTGCATCATTTGCACGTTAAATGAATCCCACAGAACAGTTATCCAGTCGTAAAAAAGAATCGATTCCACTCATCATTGTAACCACTAATTGGATTAATCACTGTTGGACTAGTGCATACACAGAGGTCCATGCAGAAAGCAGATGCATTTCATTAGGTATGTTTGCATGCACTCAGTTTTGTTGATCCAAATTAATCCAATCCAGTCTGTTTATAGGAACCCTAAACTTTGCAACCCGTTTAAGTTTACAGAACTGGAAAAAAAGTCACTGTGATGTAAGATTTCATTAGTATGATTGTCGTTTTTGACTAGAAAAGGAAAGCTGACAAATATGTTACAAGTGTGTTTTCTTTAGCAAATATTTAGTAAATGTTCAATCTCAAAGACCAGTTCGTAAGATGCAAATAAACTGCATGTTTGTAAGAAGTCAAACGTATGAGAAGTGAGATCTTATTATAAAAGGGCTCTGGTAAATATGTGCGCAAGGTATTGTTGAATCCGATTGAGAAAATAGTCATTCAAACGTTTACATACTTGTATATCGTTGGCATTCTTATTATTATTCTTCCGTTTCCACTCTGGAAGTCTATGGCACCCTATAGAACCGTATGTTAAAAAGTTGTGAAATTTGGCACACTGATAGAGGGCAGTCTGAACTGTAAATAGAGCAAATTTGGAGTCTCTAACTCAATCCCTCTAGCGCCACCACCTGTCCAAAATTTGGCTCAAATCAATTCGTTTGCATTCATTTTTCGTCTTGAAAATTTTCCCGCCATTTTAAATTTTCTGAAAAACCTACTTTTTCGAACACCTCCTAGGCCGTTTTTTTTTTTAAAAAACGAACCAGATCATCTTCAGACCATGCCGACAAAAAGTTGTGGAATTTGTCAATTAGTCAAAATGTTTTCGAAAAACATGTGAACAAATTTTACGTAGCGCTTGCGAAAATAGGCGTAATGCTGTATCTCCGCAACATATTCAGACCAAACTTGGTGCATGTCATCACAAGCATGACCTGAGGCAACATGCATCGTTTCAGCGCAGCGCCCCCTACTGGTCCGGAGATACAAAAAAATTGCTATTTTTGCTTATAACTTCTGAATTTTTGAATTTTATGCTAAAATGCTGTATTTAATGAATGCATAAGCATATCGTTACGCAACTCAGCACGATGCTATAAATGAGCCTGAGAAGTTTTGGACCAGCACCACCTAGTGGTAAAATCAAATATTCAAATGCTTATAACTTTGGGTGTGGTTGACTTATTTTCACAGGATTCATCTCTTTAGACTCCTGAATCCTTATCGAGTCCAATGATTCCAAACATGCTAGGTTTCGCCTTATGGTTTGTGCAACATGGTGATTTAAACGTGTGTTTTGGTGGCCGGATCCACTTTCAACAGCATTTCTCAGAAATCGCTTACTGCACCTTTAAGTGGATTGGTATTAAAAACCAGAATATTTCTGATTCTAGTCTTAGAACCGACGTGATCGACTCTCACAGAAAGACATCATTAAATACAGTGGCTGATTTTATGATGCTAAGAGCTCCATTTTTACCACATTCACAATGTTTAGACTGATTCTCTCTAGGCTTTTCCCCTTATAATCAATAGAGCGAATGTGAATAAGTCAGACTGGTTCTGCTCTGTTCTTTCATCTAGTACCGAATGAACAGATGAACATCCACCGCAAGACTTTCGCTCTAATCAAATCATGACCTGTCTGTTTCTTCCAGCTCTCCATGTTTTCCGCATGCACACTCCTGGAATTGTCACATCTCTTGTCCGAGTCTTGTAATTGGAAATTTCAAATCTTCCTCAGCAGGCTGAAGTAACAAACCAATTTCCCTGCTGAACGCTGAGAAGAGTCGCTCAAGACAGCCGTCAAAAGACTGACTATCTAAATGCAAATGCAGTTGATTATTCCGAGAGCCCTGATGCTGAACGAGGTTATTCCGTTCACTACAGGCCACGTCACGCTGAAATTGGCTTGTTTGAAATTCCCTCCAGGACACAGAAGTGACCACAATACCGGGAAATATTTCTGTGACAGTCCAGCAGCGATGAAAACAATCTCTTTCACGTCAGTCTGAGTTTATGTCCTTATTAACTGAAATGTATATTTTGTGTGTGTGTTTTTTTTTTTTAATTAACTCCTTCCCTGTCAGCGTTTTTTTAGGGGTTCAAGCTTGTAGCGCTAAAACCCTATTGTAATTGTTACATTTTCCAAGGATCAGCATTCTCCCCTTAAAGTGATTGGGCAGACCAAACCGTAAGTCGTAGAGAATTGAAACTTTGAGGGTAGTGCTCACATCATCTACAACGTCACCAAGGTTCGCCCCGATCGGCCTGAGGGGGGCGCTACAGCAGTCAAAAGTATGAAATGTCTCATAACTCCTAGGCGAAGGTTCAAGTGTCTTATATTGTTCGAATTGTTGGCCTCGGAATCACTCACTCAGCGAAAAATTCTGGTATTTTGGATTTTTTTTAAAAACCTACTTTTGCGAACTAGTCCTAGGTTTTTGACCTGATTGGAACCAAACCAATGCAGCAAGATTCTCTGGAGTCTCTGGATTGTCAATAATTATCAAAAAAAGTTGAATTTTCGATTCATGGTCTCTAAGGGAAGCCAAAACGTTCGAAGTGGGCGGAGCCACTTTTACTAAAATGGCTATAACTTGTGAACGTAATGAGATATTTTCACCAAACTTGGCACACCTATGTAAGAGCTCATTCTGTGGTCATGTGAAAAAAGATGCGGCAACTGGCCACTTGGTGGCGCTATAACAGGAAAAAAACCCATGAAAACGGCTA
This sequence comes from Chanodichthys erythropterus, assembly GCF_024489055.1. Classification (NCBI taxonomy): domain Eukaryota; kingdom Metazoa; phylum Chordata; class Actinopteri; order Cypriniformes; family Xenocyprididae; genus Chanodichthys; species Chanodichthys erythropterus. The sequence continues at coordinate 13,359,234 of NC_090234.1, read as the reverse complement.
TAACTACTTCACCGTTAGTCCAATCGACTTGCAAATTGGCATGCAGTGTCTTCATCCGAGGTGCCATGATTGTCTATGAGGACGCTGACATATCTCAAAAAACATGTCTGCCATCGGCCAATGAATTTTGAGCAGCTATCAGACAAGGATAACGGAGACCAATCGGAACGAATCTTGCTGGGGCTGTTTGACTCACGGCCCTAGAGGCCTATGAGAAATTCAAAAGAAATCAGCCACCATTGTGTTTTTCAAGTCTTGCATGTTTTTTTCACACACGCTCACAACATTCAGACCACATGGTAGAACTATTCATTCTGACCAACTTTGCCTCTAGGACATCAAAATGTTTGTTAAATATTGGAGATTCTTTCAAAAATCAACTTTGGCAAACTAATCCTAGGTTTTTGGCTCAACCTCAATAACCAGTTAAAAGTTTTATAAAGTTTTATAAACCATATATCCTATAGTACTAATATCCTATAATAAATTGCCTGTATTGTCTGTAAATGGTCTTTTCCATCTATGATCGAGATGATTACAGGCTACATTATACATTTGTTTGCATGTGCTTTAAGGCCTAAAAGAGCCCTGATAATTGCTGCTCACAGCTATATATATATATATATATATATATATATATATATATATATATATATATATATATATATATATATATATATATATATATATAAAACTTATTTTTCTATAAAGCATTTTTTATTATTTTCACAAAACTTTCATGGCCCTCCAGAATAATTTGTTGTATTTATTTTAATTCATGTCCCTCATAATCTTTAACCAAAATAACTTCCCCTCTCTCTAGCAGTGACATCATTTCTTTGATGATGTGTTTACTGGTGGGAGGGCGAGGCAACCTGTCACTCACATGAGATCGGCCAATAGCAAATTAAGCCCCTCCCTACATTTGTTCTTGTTCAAGAAGCCATTTTACTCGGATATACGGCACAATAGAGAAGAAAAGACTAGTGCAACTTCCATCTCATGCCGACTTTAAAGTGCAATCATGTGGCGTGTCGTGATGTTTCTTCTGGAAGGGAAGGTCCATCAATCGCTGTCAGACTCGTCTTCTGATGTCTGGAGAGAGTCTCGATCGATCACATACGGTGTGACATCAAGTAACCCCGATAATATACAGCAGCTCACAGCACTGCGGGAAATACTCATGTCACATGACTCATCCCTGTGAAGAAAAAAGATATAGAGAAAGTCACATAAAGACTCTTTTTACAATCCAGTTAGTCCAAAAACTCAAATGTATTGATCATTTTTAGTGCATTAACTAATAGGAGTTTACTGTAAAGCATTACTATTTTTCTACTATATGTCATGCAGTGTGAAATGACCAGTGATGTGAACGTTACCATTCATTCGTCCTATGGTCATAATACTCCACATTAGAGCAGGTTCTGACTCCATTAAACCCCCCGACAACAAACAACTGGTCGTCCAACACCTGGAGTATCAGAATCAATGACTGTTACTTACATGAAACATGTTCAGTATGCGACCAATGAGAATCTTTAAAAACAGAATCCTCATTAAATATCCGTATCTCACCTCAATGCCGAAGTTGCTGCGTGGGTTGACCATAGATTCAATATCACGCCAGAGGTCAGTGAGAGGGTTGTAGGCCTCGGCACTTTGCAAACGACTGACACCATCAAAACCACCAACCTTGAAACATAAATGAGCATTTATCTGGCTCAGCAGACCCAAAAGGTCTTTTTTGAGTATCTATTTTTGTACAGTTTGATTAATATGTCACATTTTCATATACTTACAGCATACACCAGATTCCCGTACGCGATAACACCGACACCGCTGCGACGGCTGCTCATGGGAGCGATGAGCGTCCACTGGTTTGTTTCGGGGTTAAAGCACTCAGCCGTGAAGAGACACTCGACCCCAGTAAAACCTCCACAGATATAAACCTGCCATACGCACACAAATACAGTAGAATGAACACACTGATAGTGTCCGACATGCTCTTTGACAAGTGTTTGCCTTGGGTGAATGTTCTTACCCTGCCCTGCAGTGAGGTGGCGCTGGCGTCACTCCTCCGTACACTCATGGCCGCTAACATTGTCCACTGGTTGGTGTTTGGGTCGTAGCGTTCTGCTGTTTTTTGCCGTTCATGTCCATTAAAACCTCCAATGGCGTAAATTAATCCGTCAAGAACAGCAACACTGACGTAACATCGCTGTTCGTACATGGAGGACACCTAGTGTGTAACACACAGACAACACAACACAAAGAAAGCTGCCTATATGAAGTTTTGTTTTTTGGACAAGTACCATTGTATTACCATACTTGGTTGGATATTATACTACAGTATTCTTACGGTGTCTTTAATTATATATATTATAATTAGTAGTACCATGGTATAGTACTATAGTATTACCATCTGATACCGTGACAGAATTTTGGTTTTGTACGGACAATACCATGGTTGTGTTTCAAACAGAAATCTGCCTACTCAAACAACATTTTTGGTGCTCAAATGAGCCCATGCTGATTTAAGTCATTTTTGAGCTAACACTGTTTATAGATCAAAGACTTTTTACATAAAGAAATATGGTGTACTCGTATTATTATAAATGGGAGAAAGTGCAACGCCTTCTAAATAAGAGCCAATCGCAAATAGGCTATATGCACGGTTACTTCCTGGTTGTGGTTAAGCCAGCTCGGGCATTTCCGGTGAACTGTTAGCTGTTCATTCTGTAGTCGCTGTACATTGACAAAAATGACTTTTTAATGTTGTATTAATATTTTAATGCAGTTATCACATTTACCTAATTTGCCAATAAACCAGTTTTATTGATTGCAATAAAGACGAAGCTATTGGGACCGTTTAAAAATGCCATATCTGTAATTAGACATGCACATGCACTTCAAATGTTATTTTTAATGTGATGACCACAGACATTACTTGTTCATCCTTCTGAGATTGTAAAACCGAACATTTAAAAATGTAGGAAATTCAACATTTGATAGAAAACACTTATTTAAAATGAAAAAAGACAATAATTACCACTTTAACCAGCAGGTGGCGGCAAAGTAGCATTTATTTGCCATCTATTTTGTCAATGTGAAGTATGAAAAATCTCATGAAAAACAATAACTTTTCTTGTGAATGAATGACACAGAGAACGAACGCTGCTCTCTCTTTATAATCACAGCAGCTGTCAGTCAGAGCAGCACAAGATCAATGATTTCAGCATACAATTTATTCAATTCATCTAACTAAAGTGCACAATAAATATTTAATTTTTGAAAAAAATTTTTCATATAAAAGTGTGAAAATTGATGGTCGAATTGAATTTAGTCGAGGAGGAACACTGAGGAACGACTTTATTTATTTATTTTTTATGCTGTATTACGCTTGAATAACTAAATTAATGCCATGCCTGACTATTTAAGTGACTATATTCTGATTATAAACTAAGTATTACACTACTGATGCTCAACACACCAGCACATGACTCTCACCGGAAGTTTTCCAGCTGGCTTATATTAATACGGAAGTTGTAAAGAACTGTCCGTGCATACAAGCCCATTAGTAAAGTCATCGGGTCACTGCAGCAGGCGTTAGAAGCTCCGGTTCCTATAGAAACAGTCAAATGCACGCTTCCAATAAAGAGCGCAGTTAGAACTGCGTATGCGCATTAGCTTCGTTCTGCCTGAAAAATGCTGTTTTTCATCATGATTCGAACGTTTAGAAACAAAATTTATCAGACAGTTGTTAGATTTCATGGATGATTTCAAATATGAAATTTAATCGAAAGCTTAGTAAACAGCTTTGGAGAATTTCCACTTGCATGCCTGAGTGGCGTTTCTAAGATGGCCGCCGAGTCTTAAAGGGACTTTGGGTAGATGACTTACTTGGTCTTGAAACACCACCAAAGTTTCATATCAGTCCAAAATTCATACACCGTCCAAAGTCACACTATTTGTTAGTAGTAAAATTAAACTAGTTGATACTCGGATGCGTAACAATGCTCACCTCTTGCCAGGTGTGAGTGATAGGATTCATTTTCCTCACACTGCTGAAATAATTTTCGCCATCAAAGCCGCCAATGGAGTACACAAACCCATGGAGGAACACTGACCCATGATAGGCTCTGGGACGCTCTTCCTCTTGAGCGACATTGACCCAACAGTCTGCCCTCACATCGTACGCCTCAATCCCATTGGTGGGACTGCCTATGCTCCATCCTCCGATGGCCAATAGGATGTCAGAGGGCAGACGTGGGCGTGTTAGTTGGTTTATGAAGCCTGAGCTGGTGGGTTCCTCAGTGTGCAGGTTAAAAATGGCCTTCATTGCACTGACGAGAAGGGCCGAACATGCCTCATTCTCAGACACCAGTGTGTTGTTCCTTACATTATTCATGAAGAAGTCTGGACACATTAACCCCATTCGAACCTGAAGCGCAATGAGGGAAGAATTACAACCAACTGTGGCCAAAGAATTGGTGCAAACTGCTATCCTACAACCAAAACACACATTTAAAAAGCATTTAAGTATTTACTAAGATCCTTCTTTTATCTATTGAATCCCACAATAATATTTAAAAGCTTAATATATATAAAATAATAATATTTATTGGTTTTATTTGTATTTATATTTATTTGGCTTTTAATTGGGAGCTGGATTTTTTACATTGTTTTGTGAAGTTCAAAAAAGATTTATTTTATATTATATCTTTGTAAATCATGAAACTTTAGGTAAAAAAAAAAAAAAAAAATGTTAAATGTGTTCAAAAGTCTGAAAATCTGTGTGCAACTTTAAGGAATGTCATTTTTTTTCTGCAATTAAGCAAACTTTTTTGGCTGTTGTTGTATGTAATGTAGTTTTTTTGTGTGTTCAACTTTTCAGAGCTGTGCTAGCTAATGTGCTGATTAACATCTTTGGGCGGCTCAAAAGTATCTAAAATTGTCACTACCGAAACATATCTAAAAAGCATCCATATTTGTCACTACCGAAACAGTCACGACCGAAACATGGAGAAGTTTCGGTAGTGACATCATTGTTTTTAGCGTTATTATTATATGTTATTTGATAAAAAGTAGTTTTTTTGTGTGTACAACTGTTCAGATCTGTGCTAGCTAACCATGTGCTGATTAGCATCTTTGAGCGGCTCAAAAGTATCTAAAATTGTCACTACCGAAACTTCACCACGTTTCGGTAATGACATCATTGTTTTGGTAGTGACAAAAGGTTTATTTGGCGAAAATAAACTAATTTTAGTACGGTTATGCAAATCATTGTAATTTTAGTATGTTTTATTATGCAAATCATTAGTGTTTTAGTATGTCAGTTAAATTGTGTCATGTGATGTGGTCACTACCAACACATTACTGTCACTACCGAAAATGTGCAGTCACGACCGAAACATAGGATGTTTTGTCAAAAATAAAGTATATTGAATGATCAACTAAGATGTTATGATAGTGTTTGGTTCAATGTATATTCAAACATAACTTTGAAATCAGTTTGATAAACTTTGACTTTTACAAAGAAAAACTGGATTTAAAATACAACAAATCTCATAAATTACACTTGAAATATTGTTAAAATTGTAATTGCTATTGATTTACCTGTGAAAACTGTTTAATAAAATAGCAAAAAATATATTTACAAGGTAAATGTGAACAAAATCTTAATAGGTCAATGTAAACCTTCTTATTAAATTATTTATTAATGTGTTTCGGTAGTGACAAATTTGGGGAGAGGAAAAATATTCCAAAACTTTCGGAAAATACAATATGAGAATTAACTGCAAAATTATTAGAAATGTGTATTATACAATTTGCATACAAAATGTGTGGAAAAAGACATTTTTTTCAAGACGTTTTCAACTTTGAACCAATTCTGTAGAATGGCCCATATAACAGATTATCGGCATGTTTATTAATTATAATGAGACTGGCAATATAAAAAACAGAGGTAAGAGTTCATACAGAGGAAACTTAACATGATGAAGTCTGTCTAACCTTTGGCAGAAGCAGAGCGATGTGTTCTCTTCTGTTTTCAGGAGCGTGATTAATCCAGCGGATGATGGCCTCAAAAACCACCTCCTCCTTCCTGACATTCAGCTCATCCCAAGTGATCATGTCATCCAGATGTTCCAGCGAGAGCTCCAGGAACTCCTCGGACACTTGCTGCACCTCCTCAAAGTGCTGCAGGGTGAAGATCTTTGCTTGATGGTGGAGATTTGAGCAGGAGTGGAAATGCTCTGTAAGTATGCAGATACTGATGCAGTTCTTCAGGCTTAAGTTTGTCTCCAGGAACTTGCAGCAAGAATCTACGAGTCCTGAGACTGAAAACTGATCTGCTGCCAGCAAGAGCTCCGACACGTTCTCTGTAGTGATGAGAACAGGTCTGGCATACGCATGCTGAATAATCAGAGACATGGTGTCCGAAGAGATTCCCGTAATGTTGTAGGAATTGTCCTCCACGTTGGTGGATGAGGTGAAGAGCTTCCTGTGGAGCAAATGACATTAATTTCTAAAGATGTCACTACTAAATTAGACATTGTAGAATTGCAAAGCATGTGCCTTACCTAAAATAAGGGCTGCAGGCGCAAAGAATGATCTTGTGAGCTTTGAAGTCTTTGCCATTGACTTTGATGACGACGTCCGTGAGTTCGCCCTGTAAACGAACTTCATGAAACTCGTTAAAAGCTGTGGCAATGAACTTATGCTCCATGTCGTTTAGCTCAAGATCACTGGAATTCAGTTTCAACATAAAATGCTGACTAAAATAATCTGATGTGAATGAAATCTCCAAATGCTCAAGAGAATTCTAGAATCTTTGTGACATCATCATAGTTGCAGTTCAACATTCCGTCTGGTTCAAATCCTCACATTCTCATTGAGCCAATTAACATTACATGTTAATCAACTGCCAATAGATACTGTAACAGATTATGTTTTAATGTGATATTAAGCATTTCATGGAATAAAAGCACAAAATAGTTTTTGACAGAAGAACAGGTGATTCATAATGTTATTAGGAAAAACTGTTTTTTTAGGCCTTCCCCCTGATATTTTAAATTGATATTTCAATAATTTAACAAAACATTTGCATGTTCATGGTTCTCTGATGTTGATTAACGGTCACATGACATGCAGGTAAACGAATAAAATATTTATCAAATATTTAATATAAAATGTACAGTACAGTCCAAAAGTTTGGAACCACTAAGATTTTTAATGTTTTTAAAAGAAGTTTCGTCTGCTCACCAAGGCTACATTTATTTAATTAAAAATACAGTAAAAACAGTAATATTGTGAAATATTATTACAATTTAAAATAACTGTGTAAAATAACATGATCCTTCAGAAATCATTCTAATATGCTGATTTGCTGCCCAATAAACATTTATGATTATTTTCAATGTTGAAAACAGTTGTGTACTTTTTTTTTCAGGATTCCTTGATGAATAGAAAGTTCAAAAGAACAGCATTTATCTGAAATACAAAGCTTCTGTAGCATTATACACTACTGTTCAAAAGTTTGGGGTCAGTAAGAATTTATTTTTATTTTTTTGAAAAGAAATTAAAGAAATGAATACTTTTATTCAGCAAGGATGCTTTAAATCAATCAAAAGTGGCAGTAAAGACATTTATAATGTTACAAAAGATTAGATTTCAGATAAACACTGTTCTTTTGAACTTTCTGTTCATCAAATAATCCTGAAAAAAATATTGTACACAAATATTTTGTACAATTGTACACATTAAATGTTTCTTGAGCAGCAGATCAGCATATTAGAATGATTTCTGAAGGATCATGTGACACTGAAGACTGGAGTAATGATGCTGAAAATTCAGCTTTGATCACAGGAATAAATTACTTTGTGAAATATATTTAAATAGTACAGTTATTTTAAATTGTAATAATATTTCACAATATTACTGTTTTTACTGTATTTTTAATTAAATAAATGTAGCCTTGGTGAGCAGACGAAACTTCTTTTAAAAACATTAAAAATCTTAGTAGTTCCAAACTTTCGGACTGTACTGTATATTCACATGTTTATATAAAATATATATTATTTAATAAAATATATATTCATCTTATTAAGCATGTTATATATATATGAAGCATGTTTTAAAAAAAAATATATATTACATTTTAGTAGTAGTAACTGAGCCTGAAATTTTATGGTTAAAAAATTGAGGATATATTTCTTTGACTTTTTGGAAGTGTCAGTATAAAGCAAATATTTAATGATTCCAGTTTACCTCTTAATTTAGGGTAACATAATATATTAATAATAATTTCATAATTTCAATGCTTTTCATCACCCTGTCTCATTGAAAACTGTGGTTTTAAACACCGGAGCTACAGACAAGCATCATGATTTTAGCTTTAACCCTTCGTGTCACAGTAAAACAATGACAGATTTTTATGTTCTATTTAATTAAATTAAATTAATGTAGTATATTTTAGCTATGTAATATCTTTTTATGGTGCAAAATTATATTTATACAGTAATTATTATCTATCTATTCACTTTTCTAGCATTTGGTCTCTTTTTAAAGCCGACAGTTGGCAGATTATAAGTGGAAAAAAGTAATAGAATTTTACATTATTGTTATGAAAAACACAAAAACACTTTTCAATTTTTATATGAAATATCTATTTTCCAAAACATGTTTTACTTTAAAATCAAAGCCATAAATCTAAACAAGTTGTGTTCCAAATTTGAGCTTAATATCTCAAAAAATGAGCTTTCAGTCAGATTTTGTTTAGGCGCAGTACCAAATGCTTCCACTAGATGAAATTCATCTCCCAGTCATTTCCAATGCGCTCATTATTGACCGTGAACAACACAAGTGTGACTATTTTATTCAGGACCATTTAAACTTTTCTAATCATGTCCAAGATTTTTTTGTTTGTGTTCACATAGCAAGTGCCAAAACCTTTCGTATCATTCTGATTAAGTAAAATCTTTCAGTCAAAAATAACTAAAGAGCACCAGATGGTTAAATAAGCAGGCATTAGTCAAAAAATGATTGTCTGAATTGGTTTTGAATTGAACATTTGTCACAAAACACGACAAATCCAATTTGCTGAAAAATACAAGTTTATTTGGTTAAATATCACCCAAAAATAACACTGTTTAAATACATGTAACATACGAGTATAAAATGTGGAAAATAAATGCAATAAGGTAAACATTTGTGGTAAATTTACTATAGTATTTCTGATTAATGTTTTTAGCCCTCCCCAACCATAAAAACACAAGTCCAGTAAACGCTTACCAGTAAAAATAGTAGATTAACATTTTCTCAAAAGACCATATTCTGTGATAAACCATCTGCATTGTGCTCAGAAGAAAGTATTTCCTTTTTTTGTAGGCACCAGAATGAGGTTGTGAAGACAGACGTGTGCTGTGAGAATATCTGTGATACAGTACCGTCAATACGATATGCTGGTGAGTGTCAGTATTTCATCACTAACTGTACATTTCTAACACTGATGTGCGTAAACATGCCGTTTAGGATGGTAACAGTCCGTGTCTGGTCACGTCTGCGTCTTCACATGAATCCAGAGCTGAGGAAGGAAGAACATGTGGTTTGAGAACGAAACTGCGCATTCCAGAGATTCCACAAACACAGCGACTTCAGAAACGCAGATGATTTAAAGCAAGAACATTCCAAAAATACTTTCACTAACTTGTCAAAACGACACCACTGCTTTATAATCAAGCTCACGGCTGATTGAACAGAACATCGTGCATCAAACTCACTTCTTGCGATCTTTGTCCTTCTTGTTGTTGGTGCTGGCGTTGAAGGACTGCGCCTGCAGGAGCTCCGTGGCGGCTTTGCGTTTGTTGAAGGCGCTCATCTCCTCCTCCAGACTCCTGCGCTTCTCCTCCAGCTTGCTCTTCTCGTCCGCATGCAGTCGCTTCAGCTGCTCGAACTTCCCCTGCAACTAAACGGCCACAGCGTTAGTGACTGAACCACTGATGAGCTAGTTATATGAACTAGCGCAACAATCATCAATCATACTTCTCTCTCTGCGTCTTTCAGCTCGGCCTCTTTCTCTTTGACTCTCTGGACGAACGTCTGTCGCATTTCCTCCTCTCGTCTCTGCAGCTCGCCCAGAAACTCCTGCCGCTTCGCCTCGTACGTCTGCTGAAGACTGATGCGGAAAAACAACTTTAATACAAAGTGCTTTATTCACAAAATCAGCAGCAGTATCATTAAACCACATGGTTTGATTTTAGGGAATCATCACATTTCAAATTCATCTTTTGTTGTTAATCTCTGGCAAAATGGTTACATAAAGCCGTAATAAAATAAGGCAGTAGAAACAGAATCAGTCAAGTTCAGTTCAATTCAGTTCAGTTTAATGAAAGGCAATCAAACACATTAGAATATTGTGCTGATACTTTCAATTATAAAACAAGCTTGAAAGACACCGGGACTCTTATTTTGAAATGTATATGCTTACTACTTCTAGCTGCTCATTTAAAAAAATTGAGGGAGATAAAATGCATCTTACACCATCTACACATATTACAATGTAGTAATATATCATAGCAATGTACAATATTATAATAGCAATGTACCATAAAGTAAAGCGACACCACGTTTTGACTTTGCACATTCAGCACTCACATTTATTTAGATAAATCAAATCACCTTTTGCATTTACATTTCATATTCATTTTAGCAGAAGTTTTTATACAGAAACTTAAAAGTTTGGAATATAAGCAATCTTACAAATTTAAGACCTCTAAAAATGCCATTTAGGACTTTTATTATGCCATTTAAGATATTTAAGACTTTTAATGGCTTTAAATCTGATCACACTGAATTTAAGAGTCGGATACACTCTGTGCAACCAAAATACTGATACAAATCCTTTTTCAGTCCCCAAATTTAAGACCTCTAAAAATGCCAATTAGGACTTTTATTATGTTATTTAAGATATTTAAATCTGATCAAACTGAATTCAAGACTTTGATATATTCTGTGCAACCAAAATACCAATAAAATTCCAGTTTTTCTGCCCCCAAATTTAAGACCTTTTAAATGATAATTAAGACTTTTATTATGCCTTTTAAGACATTTGAGACTTTTAATGGCCATAAATCTGAAAAAAATGAAATTAAGACTTTGATACACTTTGTGCAACCAAAATACCAATAAAAATCCTGTTTTTCAGTCCTCAAATTTAAGGCCTCTTTAAATGATAATAAAGACTTTTATTATGATATTTAAGACATTTAATGGCCTTAAATTTGATAAAACTGAATTTAAGAGTTGGATACACTTTGTTCAACCAAAATACCGATAAAAATCCCTTTTACCCAAATTTAAAACCTCTTAAAATGATGATTAAGACTTTTATTATGACATTTAATGGCCGTAAATCTGATCAAACCTAATGTAAGAGTTGGATACACTTTGTTCAACCAAAATGTCAATAAAATTCCAGTTTTTCAGTCCCCAAATTTAAAACCTCTTAAAATGATGATTAAGACTTTTATTGTGCCTTTTAAGACATTAAAGATTTTAATGGCCTTAAATCTGATAAAACTGAATTTAAGAGTCGGATACACTCTGTGCAACCAAAATACTGATACAAATCCTTTTTCAGTCCCCCAAATTTAAAACCTCTTAAAATGATGATTAAGACTTTTATTATGCCATTTCAGAAATGTTATGGCCTTAAATATGATCAAACTTAATTTAAGAGTTGGATACACTTTGTGCAACCAAAATACCAATAAAAATCCCTTTTCAGTCCCCAATTTTAAAACCTCTTTAAATGATCATTAAGACTTTTATTATGCCATTTCAGAAATTGTATGGATGTAAATTTGATCAAACTGAATTTAAGACTTTAAAGGACCCACAGGGACCCTGTTGTTTTCACAAACTTCAAAAACACTCTCTTTGTGGCCTTCAAATCAGTGAGGGTCTCTCTAAGAAAACCGACAGGGCCATTAGCTGAGAATCTGGTCCGAGTGTTTGAGAGTTCAGGGTGATTTTCTGGCTTCTGTTTTGAAAAGCGGAGAAGAAATGCGTGGAATGTCCTTGTGAATGAGGTTAAACAAACAGTTCCCATGCTCCCTTCACCAAAATCGCCTTAATAGTGGTTACACAACAGTGGCATCTTAGTTTCTCTGTCTGTTGAAATACTCGAGGAAGTTGTAGTGTTATTTCGTTAAAGAAAACTATGACAAAAAATGTTTAACTACCTTTTTTTTTGCAGGACTTGGGGTACGTTTACACGACAACGATGCACTAAAAATGGAAAAGTTTTTCCTTTGCACTTTTTGCGTACAGATGACAACGTCAAAACAATCACACAGATCCACAAATACGACTAAAATCGCTGTATTCTGCTGCCAGGCCAGTAGATGGCGATGTCACTTTGTAAAGAAACACTACGCGCCTATAAACTGAACACATAACACGCATGACATCACAGTTTTCACAAATTCTTGTTTTTTGTAGTTTATATAGAGACGATAACGGTATTGTTTTCAAAAATGTGCATTTTCAGGCCCCCTGTTGCCATGCAAATGAACAGCAAAAACGTATAAAAAGTTTAGTTGAAAACAGTGTCGGCACCTACAACGAGACAATTGTTGTAATACGCTGGATAACGAATGGCTCACCTGACAGGTTTGCATTCTGGGTCGGTGTCTTTGAAGCCCATCTCCTCCAGCTTGCAGCGTCTGTAGAGCTCGTAGTGGCGCGTGTGCGTCTGTTCCCGCAGATCCTCCATGTTCACGCAGATCAACATCTCGCGCAGCTTCACGAAGTCGCAGTGGTTCTCGTTCTCCACTGAAAGACAGACGGTTACGAGAGCATCACACACATGAAGTCATTTCAACCTGCAGCATCTCAAAATAAGATAAAATAAAATCTGGGTAATGGGCAAATTGGTTGTCGACTGGTTTATTCTCACGTCGTTCATGACCTTACGACGGTAAAGGAAAATGGTTTAACACGTTTACATGTTCCACACTAGTTGACGGATTAATAAAGGGTTAGTTCACCCAAAAATGAAATTTCTGTCATTTATTACTCACCCTCATGTCGTTCCACACCCATAAGACCTTTGTTCATCTTCAGAACACAATTTAAGATATTTTTGATGAAATCCGATGGCTCAGTGAGGCCTGAGCAATGACATTTCCTCTCTCAAGATCCATTAATGTACTAAAAACATATTTAAATCAGTTCATGTGAGTACAGTGGTTCAATATTAATATTATAAAGCGACGAGAATATTTTTGGTGCACCAAAAAAACCAAAATAAGGACTTATTTAGTGATGGCCGATTTCAAAACACTGCTTCATGAAGCTTCGGGGCGTTATGAATCTGCTGTTCGGTGCGCCAAAGTCACATGATTTCAGCAGTTTGGCGGTTTGACACGTGATTTGAATCATGTTTCAACACAAAAGATTCCTAACGCTCCGAAGCTTCCTGAAGCAGTGTTTTGAAATCGGCCATCACTATATAAGTCGTTATTTAGTTTTTTTGGCGCACCAAAAATATTCTTGTTGCTTTATAACATTAATATTGAACCACTGTACTCACATGACCTGATTTAAATATGTTTTTACATTTATTCATTTTAGCAGAAGCTTTTATACAGAAGCTTAAAAATTTGGAATATAAGCAATATTACAAATTCCATTTTTTTCCGTCCCCAAATTTAAGACCTTTAAAAATGCCAATTAGGACTTTTATTATGCCATTTAAGCTATTTAAGTCTTTAAATGGCTTTAAATCTGATAAAACTGAATTGAGGACTTACACTCTGTGCAACCAAAATACCAATAAAAATCCTGTTTTTCAGCCCCCAAATTTAAGGCCTCTTTAAATGATAATTAAGACTTTTATTATGATATTTAATGGCTTTAAATCTGATCAAACTTCATTTAAGAGTTGGATACACTTTGTTCAACCGAAATATCAATAAAATTCCAGTTTTTCTGTCCCCAAAGTGAGGGAGTGCATTAGTGTTTTTAGTGCATTAATGGATCTTGAGAGAGGAAATGTCATTGCTGGCTCTGGAGGCCTCACGGAGCCATTGGATTTCATCAAAAATATCTTAATTTGTGTTCTGAAGATGAATGAAGGTCTTACGGGTGTGGAATGACATGAGGGTGAGTAATAAATGACAGAATTTTCATTTTTGGGCGAACTAACCCGTTAATTTTAAGAATGTGCATGTAAACACACTCATTGGTCAAATTTTTGACATTCTGTAATCAAAGCCTCACCCTGCACGACTCCCCAGGGATACTGCCTCGCCTTGACCATTTTGTTTCCGATGTTCACCTCCTCCGTACTGCCAACAACAGCAAACGGAAGATGACCCTGGAAGAGCAAACAAAACATTTACAAACTCAAAACAAGGACACTTACAAAATACACTATCTTTTATGAAACACTACAATCTCATTCTCTGAGAAGACAATGTTAGCATCTGTTCATTTTAATAGTGGTTAAATCGTCATCCTCATAATTATTCATGAGACTGCACGTCCTTATCCTATGAGAACACACTTCTCTAATTATTCATGACAGAACGTGTTTCTTTCCTATGACAGATGCAGTGAGATCATGTACAGTAAGTGATTGGATCGCAAGTGATTGTTTGTTTTTGCTTTTTAAGTGGCATAAATTCTCTCCCACAGACCCCGAGTCTCCAACACAAATGGGATTCAGTGTAACCGGTCTTTAGAGCTCCTTAAATGGGTCATGACATGAGAAATTATGAGATTTGCATTGATCTTTTGACATATAAGAGGTCTTTGTACCATTAAAACATCCTGCAAGTTTCATAACTTTAACCCTCTTGAGTCTGAGGCTGATTTGGGGCTTGGAGAAGTTCTGACATGCCCTGACATTTGTGCTTTTTTCAGTTGTTCATAAACATATAAATGACAAAAGTATCATTACACTGTATTCAGCACAAACTAGGCTACAATAATATGTGAGGAACATGTATGTACATGTTTGTATTTTTGAAGGAATAATGTTTATGCGTGGTTATTGAAAGAACAAAAAAACTTAAGTCACTGAAATAAGGCCAAAAAAAGTATATTAAATCTGTGTTCACAAGACTTCTGGGTATTGGAGGTTGTAGACTAGAGTTTTTGCTTCAGAATTATGTAAAAATTATGCAGACTACTCTTTCATATAAAACAATAGAGAGATTTAAATTTTGTAAGACACTTTTTGTCAAGAAACACATTATTCAGGTGTGAATCTGCATGAATAATGGACCATTTACACCTGAGAAGACAAAAGAATCACATAATAATGACCTGAAATGACTTGCATATTAATGAGGCCTTTCAGTCAGGTAAAACCCTCTGTAATCATGTCTCAGCTCATCATAAACAGCAATACAGTGAAATATTATTACAATTTAAAATAATGGTATTCTATTATATTCTTTAAAATATAATTTATTTCTGTGATGCAAAGTGTCTGAACAATTATGTTACCTCTGTGGCATTTCATATAGGCTTTTAGCTTAAAAGCATGCACATTTGGAGAAATATTGATGTTTATGTCATATGTTTATGTCAATTTTCTATACTGAGAAGTAATATTTATTGTCATCACTATGAGTGCTGGATACTGTGTTTTTAATTCATACTTGCAGCCAGAGGGCGCTCTGTGCACCTTTAGGCCACAAATTCATATAAAGAAGAAAAGGAACTAGGAACTAGTCATCACCACACCATAGGCCCCGCCTACTGGCGTTCAGTCGCGCAACAGCAGTTACTTAATAAAAAAATTCCATGTCATGACCCCTTTAATATAAGTGATCAAACGGATTGAATAAATGCTGCTAAATAACACTCTTAAAAGTTATTAACAAAGCAAAAGCATGTTCACATATGTATATTTTTAATGCACAAAATACTAATATTACAAAGGAAATGTTTTGTAAACTCTTTATCCTGTTGTTTTATTTCAGTACTCACATTCATCGCTGTGTTGATCTTCGCCACCGTTTCATCATCAATCGGGAACTGGTAGATCTGCACGCCATTGCTGACCAGCTCGCTCATGATCTTGATCTTGAACTTGTGTAACTCACTCTTGGAGATGGTGTCGGCTTTGGCGATGACAGGAATGATGTTGACCTGAGGAGCAGAAGCAGAGCGAGAGACTGAACTAAACAGGAACAGACGAATATAGAGAAACCACAGGTTTAGTTTTAGAACAAACATTGCAGACATTCCTTCTGCTGTACAGAGAACAAAGACAGTTCTGCCAAGTCTCGATTTAAACAAAAGCCCATTTATTATTATTATATTGAAGTGACTGAATCTGTAAAACATAAAATTCAGTGCACTGAATGAGAGGCACAACTGAATCCATTCAGCTACACGAGTTTAAAAATAAAACAAAGAGGACGAACACAGAATGTTTTCCAGCAGGTTTACTTAGTCTCAGACATCTCGTCCAGACATTGAGCAGATAAAACAATCCTGACCGCTGTCTTCAGCCACAGAAGGTCAGAGCAGGAATAATCTTATCTTCTGTTGCCTTAAGGTCATGTCTGAATGGTCTGGTATTTACAAGATTCATTCACAACGACACAAAAAACAACCCAGAACAAGACGCGACATGTCATGCTAAAGGATTAGTTCAGTTCCTGAAATAAAATTTCCTGATAATTTACTCACCCCCATGTCATACAAGATTTTCATGTCTTTCTTTCTTCAGTGGAAAAGAAATGAAGGTTTTTCAGGAAAACATTCCAGGATTTTTCTCCATATAGTGGACTTCACTGGGGTTCAACGGGTTGAAGGTCCAAATGTCAGTTTCAGTGCAGCTTCAAAGAGCTCTACATGATCCCAGATGAGGAATAAGAGTTTCATCTAGAGAAACCATCACTCATTTTCTAAAAAAAAAATAAAAATTATATACTTTTTAACCACAAATGCAGTGCTCTTGCACTGCTCTGTGATGTGCCATGCATGACGTAATCATGTTGGAAAGTTCAAGCATGATGTAGGTGGAAGTACCGACTAAGTCAAACTGCCTTTACAAAAAAAGGTAAAACAACAATGTTGATGATTTTGAAGTTGGAGGAGAAAATGAGATGGAGTTTGACCTTTCTAACGTGATTACGTCATGCATGGCACATCACAGAGCAGTGCAAGAGCACTGCATTTGTGGTTAAAAAGTATATAATTTTTATTTTTTTTTAGAAAATGGCAGATGGTTTCTCTAGATAAGACTCTTATTCCTCGTCTGGGATCATGTAGAGCTCTTTGAAGCTGCACTGAAACTGACATTTGGACCTTCAACCCGTTGAACCCCAGTGAAGTCCACTATATGGAGAAAAATCCTGGAATGTTTTCATTAAAAACCTTAATTTCTTAATTTCTTTTCCACTGAAGAAAGAAAGACATGAACATCTTGGATGACATGGGAGTGAGTAAATTATCAGGAAATTTGAATTCTGAAGTGAACTAATCCTTTAACCCTCCTTTTCTGTTAAAAAAAAAACTGGGTCAAATAGATCCAGATTGGTTTCCATGCAATTTGCCAAAAAATAGCACTATGAAAAACACTAAAACACATTTAATAATCCACATCTATTTCTATTGTATAAGGGGACAATTTGACCCACATAATGTTAGGTTCAAAATAACATGACTATTTGCACATCGAGGTGCACTGCAAATAACTACAAGTATAAATAGTATCTAACATTATTTGTACTTATTGTAAGTAGTATGTATTGCTATTTAACTGCCTTTTTGTCTGGTTCTCAAAACCTTGTGAGGATAAAATGGGTTTCTCACACTTCTTTTCTGTGAAAAAAAAAAAAAAAAAAAAATAGCAACAAAAATATCCTTTAACAGAGAATTCAATTTCAAGTAAACTTATATTTAATAAGTTCTTATGTTTTTACGTTTTAGTGTTTGACAATCTACAATAAAGGTTTTAATCATATTATATTTATTATATTATGATTATGAAAGTGTTGAGAATTTGCA
Organism: Chanodichthys erythropterus; assembly: GCF_024489055.1. Lineage (NCBI taxonomy): Eukaryota > Metazoa > Chordata > Actinopteri > Cypriniformes > Xenocyprididae > Chanodichthys > Chanodichthys erythropterus. The sequence goes on along the minus strand of NC_090234.1, from coordinate 13,341,198 downwards.
TGCACATTCATGAACCTAAATGAGAAATATTTTCATAAAATTTCAAGTGTGTCAAGCAGTTTGAAAACTGAATGTGGGTCAAACTGATCCGAACACAAATGGAGAGTTAAAGAATCATGCTGAAAGCGAAATTGATATTGATTAGGATTATGTTTTACTTATGAATGTTGACAAGTGCATTTGTGGAAAACATGAAGGTCTAACCTTACTGTCCAGCTTCTTCATAGTGACCAGATCTAAGGATTTGAGCGAGTGTCCAGAAGGAGCGATGAAATACAGACATGCGTGGATCCTGGAGTCGTGGTAGTTATGAAGAGAGCGCTTGATCTTCAGCTCCTCTTGTAAGTACGACTCAAACTGTGTGTCAATGTAATCCACTATGTGCTGGTAACTGGAACAGAGACAGAACTTCAATATATGCACCAATGTTCAGAAAATAAAATCTCTATTTTGTTCTTAAATATGATTTTTCATTCAAACTGAATGAACATAAACTATCAAAAAAAAGGTGCATCCAAACACAACTGCACATTTGAAAATACTCTCCCCGTCTGCCATTGGTCATGGCAAACAGGAAGCCAGTAAGTAACATGGGCAATTATAATCAAAATATACTATTAAATACTATTCAGATATAAACACTGATGTCTAGTATTATTAAAGTACAGTAAATCATCTTCTGAAAGTAACTTGCCGCTTCAATTAAGTATTGTATCAATTACATTGTTACACCAGTAGGTGGCAACAAGTAACTGTTAAAACATGTATTTGTCATTGAATCATTCCTTCAAGAGAATCGTTAAAAAAAAACGCAGATTCATCCAGTAACAAAACAAGTGAAGTCTTTATGAGTGAGTCATTGAATCATTCATTCAAGAGATTTGTTCAAAACGCTGATTCATCCAGTAACGAAAATAGTGAAGTCTTTGAGTGAGTCATTGAATCATTCATTCAAGAGATTTGTTCAAAAACGCTGATTCGTCCAGTAATGAAACAAGTGTTTCTGAGTGAGTCATTGAATCATTCATTCAAGAGATTTGTTCAAAAACCCTGATCCAGTAACGAAACAAGTGAAGTCTTCGAGTGAGTCATTGAATCATTCATTCAAGAGATTTGTTCAAAAACGCTGATTCATCCAGTAACAAAACAAGTGAAGTCTTTATGAATGAGTCATTGAATCATTAATTCAAGAGATTTGTTCAAAAACGCTGATTCATCCAGTAATGAAACAAGTGAAGTCTTTATGAGTGAATCATTGAATCATTCATTCAAGAGATTCGTTCAAAAACGCTGATTCATCCAGTAATGAAACAAGTGAAGTCTTGATGAGTGAGTCATTGAATCATTCATTCAAGAGATTTGTTCAAAAACCCTGATCCAGTAACGAAACAAGTGAAGTCTTTGAGTGAGTCATTGAATCATTCATTCAAGAGATTTGTTCAAAAACGCTGATTCATCCAGTAACAAAACAAGTGAAGTCTTTATGAGTGAGTCATTGAATCATTAATTCAAGAGATTTGTTCAAAAACGCTGATTCATCCAGTAATGAAACAAGTGAAGTCTTTATGAGTGAGTCATTGAATCATTAATTCAAGAGATTTGTTCAAAAATGCTGATTCATCCAGTAACGAAACAAGTGAGGTCTTTATGAGTGAGTCATTGAATCATTCATTCAAGAGATTTGTTCAAAAACGCTGATTCATCCAGTAACGAAACAAGTGAGGTCTTTATGACTGAGTCATTGAATCATTCATTCAAGAGATTTGTTCAAAAATGCTGATTCATCCAGTAATGAAACAAGTAAAGTATTTATGAGCGAGTCATTGAATCATTCATTCAACCCATTTTTTTTTTAAATAATTCATTCAGATTAATCAAATATATAATTGTGCAGCTCTAAAGTGTATGTAAACATACTTAACTTTATTATGTCCAGCCAAACAAACAGACTGACACACACACTGTGCAGAAATGACACACTTCACCTCCAAAATTTGTCTCATATTTGATGGTTTTTATCAATGATTCTGTTATTTTTCCTTTTTATTACCATATAGCTGCTTTGAAACAATCTCTTGTATGAAGCACTATAGAAATAAAGCTGACTTGTCTTGAACAGGACTGACCTCTCCTGCTTGTTCATCTGATCACCAAAGCCGACAGTATTAACCACAGTGAGCTTCAGACGAACATTACTCTCCTGGAGATCGTACGTCTGTGCTCGCAACTTCACTTTCGGTTCAAAGTGAGAAGACTCGAAATTCTCAAAATTGGTGTTGAAAAGCGTGTCCATCAATGTTGATTTGCCAATCCCAGTTTCACCTGTGGAAAAGATATACTTATGATATAAATGATACTGATTTAAGACGTATTTACTGTATGCACTCAAGACACAGTACTTGTTAGGGATGGACATGAATACTTAATATCACAGCAATATTGAAGGTTTTTTCTGCCACAGAATTAAAAGTAAAGTTAATTGTGACTTTTTCTCTCATAATTCAGACTTTTTTTTTAGAACTGTGAAACAAACTCACAGTTCTGACTTTTCTCACAATTCCGACTTTATATCCCACAATTCTGTCTTCTCAGAATTTATATAAACTCGCAATTACAAGTTAAAGTCAGAATTGTGGGATATAAACTTTTTTCTCGCAATTGCAAGTTTATATCCCACAATTATTCTTAACTCACAATTCTGGTGCTTTTCTCAGAATTGTGATATAAAACTCGCAATTCTGACTGTTTTCCCCCTTGCAATTGTGAATTTATAGCCAACAATTCTGTCTGTTTTCTCAGAATTTATATAAACTTGCAATTCTTACATTTTTTTCACAATTGCGAGTTTATATCCCACGATTCTGACTTTTTTCGCAATTCCGAGTTTATATCCCACAATTCTGTTTTCTCATAATTTATATAAACTCGCAATTACAAGTTGAAGTCAGAATTGTGGAATATAAACTTGCAATTCTGACTTTTTCCTCGCAATTGCAAGTTTATATCCCACAATTGTGAATTTATAGCCAACAATTCTGTCTGTTTTCTCAGAATTTATATAAACTTGCAATTCTAACATTTTTTTCACAATTGCGAGTTTATATCCCATGATTCTGACTTTTTTCGCAATTACGAGTTTATATCCCACAATTATTTTATCTCACAGTTCTGGTGTTTTTTTCTCAGAATTATGGTACAAACTCTCTATAAATTCTGACTTTTTTTCTCACAATGAGTTTATATCCCACAATTCCGTTTTCTCAGAATTTATATAAATTTGCAATTACAAGTTAAAGTCAGAATTCTGGATTATAAACTTGCAATTCTGACTTTTTCCTCGCAATTACAAGTTTATATCCCACAATTGTGAATTTATAGCCGACAATTCTGTCTGTTTTCTCAGAATTATGGTATAAACTCGCAATTTTGACTTTTTTTCTCAAAATGAGTTTATATCCCACAATTCTGTTTTCTCAGAATTTATATAAATTTGCAATTATGAGTTATAAAGTCAGAATTAAGGGATATAAACTCAAAATTGTGAGAAAAAAGCCAGAATTGTGGAATATAAACTTGCAATTTTGACTTTTTCATCCCACAATTATTCTTAAATCACAATTCTGACTTTTTTTTCTCCTCGCAATTCCACCTTTTTATCCCATAATTCTGACTGTTTTCTAAGAATTTATATAAACTTGCAATTACAAGTTATAAAGTCAGAATTGTGGGATATAAACGTGCAATTCTAACTTTTTTCTCTCAAAGACTTGTGGGACAAAAACTTACAATTGGGAGCAATACAATTCTGAGGGGGAAAAAAAGCACAAAAAAAGCCACAATTACCTTTTTTATTCTGTGCCAGAAACAAGCTTCCATAATGCAAACTACCATAACGCACATCTCTAGTACTTCTGTCATTATTCTTACCAATGCAGAGGATGTTGAAGCAGAATCCCTGACTCGTGGACTTGTTCACCAGTTGATCTGGCAGGCTGTCAAAACCAACATGGCCTGATAGAGCCAGCGGACGAGCGTTCTTGTCCTGGAAGAGACGAGTGTGTGAGAACATGACCGAGAAAACCTCGCCGTGACACTGACCGCTGCTAAATGCAGCTGTGGAAACCGCTTGGCATAAAATCAGAGGGCCTTTACCGCAATTAATATGAAGCTGCTTTCAGATTGACAACAGTTAAACTATCATAACTCGTACTTCACAGTATCTCAGTTTTAAAAGATGGCTGGGTAAAAAAGGTAAAAAATATATTGATTTCTCAATTTTAATTGATTCTTATTTTTACGAACCAATATTGATTCTTAAATCCCAAGAATCGATTAGTCTAGTCTGTGTTCAGTTGATGAATGAGCAGAATATGTAGCGCCTCCCATCCAATAAATCGCAATAATTTTTGTGCTTTGTTACTTTTGATATGAAGCAAAGTCTCACATTTCAAATGACGTTCATCTTATTATTAGATTAAAAAAATAAATACCATTTTGGTGCTGTTTAATGTGGCGTGACAGATCGCTTTAGCATCTCAGTTCAAGAGAAGCATGTGATCATCCTCTCCTCCGCTTTAATACCAGTTGCAGCGCGAAATAAACATGCATGAACATCTGAAGGTATGTACCAAAATCCGTATCATGTCTCGTGTAATCGCTCAATCAGTGTTTCAACCTCGGAAAGATGTCAATAAAACGTCACGTAACGTCACATTTACCTCAGAAAAACATATTCAGAGACCATAAACTCATTAGTCAGATAGAAAAGTGAACTCTAGAGAGCAGCATTCTGATAAATATAGCTATGCACTGTTACATATTCATTATAATTTTTAATGTTCTTCAATATTTAATGCATGTTTGAATAAATCAGTTATGACAGCCGCGATTTAAATGTTTATATTTAAAAAAAATGAACTGGAGTTGAAATATGATTATGTCATTATAAACTTTATTTATAATAAAAACATTGTTGAGTGTAATTTAAGTTTTTGTATATAAATAAGTTAATTTAACCTTCAATATTATTATAGTAGCACCAGCTGACTCTCATATGTAGTTTACAGCATTAGTTGAGATTTTTTTCCTTTAGAAAATTTGTTATGTAACGTTACTGAAACTGAAATACTACATCCAAAATAATCGATATTGAATCGAAATTGAATTGAATTTAAAGCATGTGAATAATAATCAAATCGAATCGTGAAAATTGTGTCAATAACCAGCCCTAGTGTTCTCAGAGTTTTAGATCTGCTGCATATTCTATATAACCATAGATATGAAATAATTACTTTAACAGAAAACGTCAAATATTTCTAACAAATATTTCTAACAACTTCACTGACTAGTAAACTTCTAAATAAAATAATATTTAATAAGATCAAATTAAATATTTAATAAGATTTAATAAGATCAAATTAAATATTTTATTTATATAAATAAGATCAAATTAAATATTATCCCATTATTTTCTATTCTATATATTAATTAGATTGTAAATATAGTCCGATGTTTTCATTCAGATTGATTAATCAGATTTATTTATTCAATTTTATTGAGCAGATGTTTATATTTTGATTAATAAACATATTTAGATCCCTCATTCAGATTCATAAATCACATACACGCATTCAAATAGATAAATCAGATAACACTAATCGTATCGTTTAATCGGATATTTGTATAAATGAGGAGCGCGCGCGCGTCAGTGAGTGAAATAGTTGAGCGCGGGTCCGGACCATGGTCCGGACACTCCCAAGCGCGCGCACGCCAACTCACTCCCACTGTCACAAACTTCTCACAGCCATTGAAACGAAAAAAGAGTCAGAAGCTGGAATATGTTGATCTCAAACGTACCATCTGTCGAACCACGTCAGAGGATGCCATTTGCGCGCAGGAAAATAGCGTATATTTTGGAGAAATGTCGGTTCTCTTTCGGATGAAAGTCAAAAGTTGCTGTGACCCGCCTCGTCCAATAATTCCAGCTGACACACCACTGGGAACAGCTGCGCTACCATTTCGCTGTGTTTGGGAGGGTTTTGTCTGGATTTTAGTCGACTAAGTATAACGATTTCAGATTTCAAATATGTTAGAGATGACTTTCATAACATTATATATGTTTTCAACCCAAATTAAAGCTAAAACGCATTGTCGGTTTCATTAAATAACACCTCTAATGTTCAGAACACCCCCAACCCCCCTTGTCCCGGCAAAGTGGTACGCTCCAAGTTCGGACTCGCCCTCAGTGAGTGGAGGTGTAACTGGAATCCATTTTGGCTCAACTGCAGCCGCCTGCAGAGTTAACGCTGCGCGCGTTTGAGCCCGAATGAACGTTCTAGTACTCCAGTTTCACATTAGTGATTCCTGTTCTCCAGACAAGAGTTGCTAGGATGCAAACATCATTATAAGCTCTACCGACCCCTATCTGACACACAACGCACAGTACTCAATCTCAACCTACTTTTAATACAAGAAAAGACGCGATGTGTTCACCAGCACCCAGACAAACGATTAAAATTACCACGATGTTAATTTATCTATTCGCTTGTTTATAAATATAAAACATGATATAATGGCGTCGGAGTGCACGCAAGAATCCGTTCTGGACTTTCTATTGGAAAATGGGGGGCGAGTGAAAAACAAGGACTTGATAGCGCATTTTAAAGTCTTTCTGAGCAGTGAAAATACGAAGCGAGCCATGTTAAAAGAGAGATTTAAGCGTTTTGTGGACAATATCGCGTATGTGAAGCAGGAAAACGGGGAGAAAGTGGTATGTTTGAAGAAGAAGTACAGATACCCGGAGATGCGGAGCGGGCGCGCGCAGGATGAGAAGCCCGATGATGAGGAGAAGGAGGATGATGAAGACGTCAAGAGAGGATTAGATGCATTGCAGATCGAAGAGAACGGGAATGTCAAGGCAGAAATCGATGGAAAACATGATCTGAATAAAAAATCCGAGGAGAAAGCAGACGATGTGAGAGATGCTGAATGTGAGGAGGTGTGTGTGTCAGACATCGCGCTGATCGAGAAAGACAGTTCTGCACTTTCTCACTGTAATCTCCCAGAGGTCTCGCTTGAAAATGTGCCTGGAAATGATGTCGAATCAAATGTTCCCGAGCTTTCCAATGTCCAGTCAACCGGACAGCCGGAATCTAGGGCAGGAGAGCTGGAGTTGGAGGCTCCACTTGGCAAAGCTTCTGTCACATCACAGGTCATCATTAGTAGAAGGAGAACATCGAGGGGATCTCAGCGCAGTTTGCTGGGCTCTTCTGAGGATGGAGCACATGATGGGCAGTCTGAGGAGGGCAGCACCCCAAAAGGCAGCCGCAAGAACTTCATAGAGCTCATGATGAGCAGTTCTCCACAGGTGAGACTGGTGCAAATGCATGTAATAAAGCATATAATAATCATGCAAATGCACACAATGCAAAAATGTAAATGCTCATAATGCACATTTAATGCAAATGCATAAAATATATAATGCATATGCACATAATGCAAAAATATAGAATTTGCACATTATGGAACGGATCTAATTTATTATGCAAATGCACATACTGTAACGCATCCAAATTCACATAATACATATTAATATCTAATGAAAATGCAAATACTGTAATGCATATAATTCATATGCACACAATGCAAATAATATAAAATGCAAATGCACATACTGAAATGCATCCAAATTCACATAATGCATATTAATATGTAATGCATATGCACATAATGCATATCTATAATATCTAATAATGTAATACTGCAATGCATATAATGCACAAATTATAATGCACATAATATATAATACTACAAATGCACAAAATGCAATTATAATATGTTATAATATGGATAATATAATATAATGCATATGCACATAATGCACATAATATATAATGCATATACACATAATTCATATTGTAATGCAAATCCACATATTGTAACGAATCCAAATTCACATAATGCATATCTAATGCAAATGCACAAAATGTATATAATATATAATACAAATGCACATACTGTAATGCATATAATCTAAATTCAAATAATGCATATTATAATGCATATGCACATAATGCTAATATTATATAATGTATAAACACATAATGCATATAATATATAATGTAAAATCCACATAATGCAAATAATATATAATGCATAAACACATAATTCATATTGTACTGCAAATCCACATATTGTAACGCATCCAAATTCACAAAATGCATATCATATATAATGCAAATGCACATAATGTATATAATATATAATACAAATGCACAAAATGTATATAATATATAATACAAATGCACATACTGTAATGCATATAATCTAAATTCTAATAATGCATATTATAATGCATATGCACATAATGCTAATATTATATAATGTAAAATCCACATAATGCAAATAATATATAATGCATATACACATAATTCATATTGTAATGTAAATCCACATATTGTAACGCATCCAAATTCACATAATGCATATCATATATAATGCAAATGCACATAATGCTAATAATATATAATGTATAAACACATAATGCATATAATATATAATGCAAGTGCACATAATGCATATTAAAGGTGCTCTAAGTGATGTCACGCGATTTAGGCCAAAACATTTTTTGTCACATACAGCAAACATCTCCTCACTATCCGCTAGCTGTCTGTCCCCTGAACACACTGTAAAAAAACGCGGTCTCTGTAGTCGCCACAAGCTCTGAAAACGGCAATAAAAACAAACTGGTGCAGCCTGGACCACTTAACATAATAAACATGCTCCAGCCAATAACCAACAAGAATGATTTTAAATGTGCGTTCATGACTGTTTCGGGAAGCACGGAGGGGAGGGGGAGGAGGAGGGAGGGTCTAGCTAGCCTCTGTTTTGTTTGACAACACTTGTTTGACACACATCAACAGGAAGTTACTCCACCAAGGATCACTTAGAGCACCTTTAATATCTAACGTAAAAGCAAATGCTGTAATGCATATAATCTAAATTCACATAATGCATATTAATATATAATGCATATGCACATAATGCATATTAATATCTAATGAAAATACTGTAATGCATATAATATATAAAATATATATTATATATAATATAATGCACATAAAGCATATCATATATAATGCAAATGCACCTACTATAATGCATATAATATATAATACTACAAATGCACAAAATGCATATACTGTAATATATAATACAAATGTGCATGCTGAAATTCTTCATAGGGTGGACTACCAGTAAAATTGATAAAAAATTTGGAACCAAAAATTATTCAGACACTTTGACCTGACCATGTTTTAAGTGTTATCTGACATAATTAAGATTAATTTTTAATTTTTTTTTTAATTTAACTCTGAGATGTTTTCATATTGTATCCTCATTTTTTTAAACTATAGTGAACAAAGTATTAAAGAATGAAATGTTCAAGGTGTCTGAATAAATTTTGGTTTGACAGTATAATGAAAATACACATACCATAATGCATACATACATATATATATATATATATATATATATATATATATATATATATATATATATATATATATATATATATATATATATATATATATATATATATATATTATTTTATACATATAATAATATATAATGCAAATGCATATAATATGTAATGCTCATGCAGGTGAGACGCTCACTGGTGCATCGCAGCTGCTCAGGGCACATATCAGCCAGAAACAGTGACTTTAGATCGTCCTCTGTGGAAGAGGATTGTGCTTCGGTAACCTTAGACCCGCTGGAGCACGAGTGGATGATGTGCTCAGCAGATGGTGAATGGGACAGTCTCCAGCGTCTGCTCGTCTGTGAACCGACACTCATCTCCAAGAAGGACTTTGTCACCGGTTTCACGTGTCTACACTGGGCGGCCAAGCAAGGCAAACACGAGCTCTTCGCAATGCTGATGGATTTTGCCAAGCGGCACAACGTCACCATCAACGTAAACTCACGCTCCAGCGCCGGCTACACACCTCTGCACCTGGCGGCCATGCACAATCACATAGAGATCATGAAGCTGCTGGTGGGCGCTTATGATGCTGATGTGGATGTGAGGGATTACAGCGGGAAGAAAGCATCTCAGTACCTGCGAGCCACCGTCACGGGGGATATTAAAGACATTATAGGGGCTTGTGCCAACTTGGACACAGAGAATGTGCCCGGAGCCGGCCGATGGAAGCTTCCCAAAGTCCTTCCAAACCCTCTTCGTCTGCTGAACCACCCTGAGGAGATGGCCGGCGACGGTCAGTCCAAACCCAGATCTCTGTATCGAAAGTCTTCCATCGGTCGGATCAGGCTGCAGAGGAACCGCTTCAAGACGCAGATCGTCCACAGCACTTCATTCAGGGAGAACGAGGAAGGAGACGATTCGCTCAAGAGCCCCGTCAAATCCAGACCCATATCAAATCTCTTCGGATGAGATGGAAATTGTTATAATATATATTAGAAGCATATGCAAAGACATTATTACTTTAGGATCAGCTGAGCTGCCTGTTTACATCTGGAGGCGTGATTTAGATGTTTCAGTAACAGTTTACTTAAAGCCTTTATGTATAAAGGTATTCATAATGTGCATTATAATCTTTTCATAAATAATTGTAACCAAAGTTAAAATGCATTATAATATTTCCAGATTGCTTTTTACATCTGAAATTGGTTATTTGCCACCAATGTAAAAAATAATAGTTGGTGTAACTTAAAAAAGCAAGTTACCTGAGTTTAAGGATTAGTTCACTTCAGAATTAAAATTTCCTGATAATTTACTGTTCTCCATGTCATCCAATGTTCATGTCTTTCTTTCTTCAGTCGAAAAGAAATGAAGGTTTTTGAGGAAAACATTCCAGGATTTTTCTCCATATAGTGGACTTTAACAGGGTTCAACGGGTTGAAGGTCCAAAAAAAAAAAAGAGAGATGCGCCATGCATTACGTAATCACGTTGGAAAGGTCACATGTGACATAGGCGGAAGTACCATGGTAGAGCGAAATTTTCTCCTTCAATTTCAAAATTGTCCGATATTTTACCTTTTTTTTTTTTTTTGTAACGGGTGTTTGACTTAGTTTTGCACGTTCGCTTTGTAAACACTGGATCAGTACTTCCATGACCTTTTCATCATGATCATGTAAAGCGTGGTGCATCACAGAGCAGTGCAAGATAAGCATTTATGGATAAAAAGTATATACATTTTTATGTTTTTTTAGAAAATGACCTTCTAGATGAGACTCTTATTCCTCGTCTGGGATCATGTAGAGCTCTTTGAAGCTGCACTGAAACTGACTATGGAGAAAAATCCTGGAATGTTTTCCTCAGAAACCCTCATTTCTTTTCGACATGTAGGAGAGTAAATTATCAGGAAATTTTTATTTGAAAGTGAACTAATCCTTTAATACAATGAAGGCGATTGATTTAATGAACAGAAACTCAAAATATTATGTTATCTGAACCACATTATTTATCTCAAGTTGATTTGATAAATCACCAAAAAAATTTTTTATAGTGTTTTAAAGCATTATACTTTCTAAAACTTTAGATAAGCATTATAACGAGTAGTTACAATTATTCACAAGATCATACAATGCATTATAAGGTGCATAATTAATGTATTAAAATACTTTTTTAATGCATTATATATAAGTGTTACCTTTTTAAAAAATAAATAATAAAAAATAAGATTAAACAAAATAAATAACATTTTAAATAAAATAAACTGAATTGATTAGCATTAGTGATGCACAATTTATCGGCCACAATATCGGTATCGACCAATATGTGTTTTAATTTTACGTTATCGGCCCGATAAGAAAATTTGGCCAATATATATGAGCCGATAAAAAATTGATCATTTCCTTCAGCTGAGACACTTCAGATGTGCACTGTTCATCATGATGGTTTTGAATTGCTTGAAATATGATTGAAATCACTTAAAAATATATATAGTTAAGTTGAACATGTGCAGTGCAAGTCTGTCATAAAGACTACAAAATATTTTAATGAAAACATTATAATTGTGTGCTTGGGACATGGCTTTTAATGGTGAAACTTTTGTTTTTGTATTCAGTTTCTCAAAAATTATATACAAATTTGGATTTGGATTTTTCGGCCAATATATCGGTTATCAAATATAAAGAATTATCGGTTATCGGTATCGGCCAAAATTTTCATATCGATGCATCTCTAATAAATATATATATATATATATATATATATATATATATATATATATATATATATATATATATATGCACTATATATCGACCACCATATCGGTATCGGCTGATATATGTTCATTTTTATAATGTTATCATTATCGGCCAAATTTTCTTATAGGGCCGATAATGTTAACATTAAAAATGGCTTTTAATGGTGAGACTTTTGTTTTTGTAATCAGAATCTCAAAAATTATATTTTGTTTATTGGCCAATATATATCGGTTATCGGCATTAACGGTTATCGGCCAAAACTTTCATAATTAACATGAGAATTGAAATAATGAAAAACAGATTTAAAAAAAAAAGATTTAAATAAATAATACGGTACTTTAGTGAGTAGGAAAAAAAAACACAATTATATCATAGAAACTATTTTCCACATATTTATAATATTAATTTTTCACAGTATAAATTGAGTTTTTATAAATGAAAATAAAGAGCAGCTGCCTTTTAAATTTTAGGATGGACGAGGACGATCAACTGGAACAAACGGTAATGCAATCATCTCTTTTAGTAAAATTATGCACCACAATTTCATTAGAATGACGCTCTAATGAACATGTAGATAGTTATTATTTTTGAATTCATGTTCACATATGCACTTTGTGTTTCTCTGTTTCTCTGGCATGTTTCTGTTGCACGTGATTGTCCTGTTTCAGGTGCTGTACCTTTAATGATTGTCTTCCGGATGCAGGAATGAACATGTTTTGAGACTGTTATGTTTATGTAGGTGATGTTTAAAAAGCTGCTGTTTAAGAGAAAGTCTAATTCTGTGACCAGTTACTTTAACCCAAGACTAATGCACTTTTAGCAAATGTACTAAGCTTTATAATATTAGACCTCCTATAGAAGACTAATCCCAAATGTGTCTTTGAAGTGCCTTTATCGATAATGAAATGGTCATTTTAGGCACTTGTGTCATTTTAAAGTACCCAGAAATGTTGCATATAAAGTTCCTTACATTTGTTCCTATAGAAACTGTCAGAACCAACATGATGTTTACATTTCCTGAAGACGATGTGATGGTGTTTGGTGTTGCTATGCAGTTGCTAGGTGATTTCTTTCTGTCTCCTCAAGTTTCTGTGATACTTTGCTCTTTCATGTCTGGAGAACAAATGCTGAAGTTTGATCAAATAAAATGAGGAATGATTCTTGACTGGGAAACGTCTCTAATTAAGTTCTTAAATGACACAGTCAACCATCTGCTGTCGATTCATTATTTATGTGACATGAACAGGATCTGATAGCAGGATGTTTTACAGGTTGTTTAGGAAGAATAATATGAAGCCCATTTCTGCCAGAGAAGAAAAAAATTATGCTTTTTTTGGTAAATCTTAATTATGATGTGAAAGACATAATTATTGCATACAAAGTAAAAATTATGGCTTGCTGTTGTATGACATAATTATGACTTTGGTATGTTAAAATTTTGGCTTTTTATGTCAGAATTTTGACTTTTAAGTCATAGTTATGCCAAAAAGTTTAAATTATGACAAGTCAATATGATGAGACATGAGATAAGAAATAAATTGTGACATTATCAATTATGATATATCATTATATCAAAATTATGATTAAAAAGTTGACTTTCTATGTCTTAATTATGATTCATGAAGTCATAATTTCGTTTTAGTACAGTATATCAGAATTAAAATTTTTCATGTCATAATTATGATTTAGTATGTCATCATTTTTTACTTATTTCATAATTGACAGACGTCGAGTGAATTATGATTTGACACTAAGTCATAATTGAGATAAAAAGTCAAAATTATGGCTCAGTTATGAGATTAAAAGTCAAGTTATGATTAACAAGTTGAAATTGAATTAATATGTCATAAATATGATTAAGTCATACTGTAATTTAGATTTTTTTTTGTCATAATTTCAGTATATCATAATTTTGATTTTTCATCTCATAATTATGGTTTAATGTCAATTTTGACATTTCATTGACAAAAGTCAAAATTATGACATATTAAGTAAATTATGATGACACCAAGTCATAATTATGAGATAAAAAGTCAAAATTATGACATACAAAGTCTAAATGATAACTTTTTATGTCATAATTATGATTAAATCCTAATTTCAACTTTTTATGTCACAATTTCGACTTAGTACAGTATAATATGATTATGAGAATATAATTGTAATAAAAAGTCACATTTTGCAAAGTTTGACATAAGTATGAATTGCTGTCATAATTTCGACTTATGTCATCATTTAGACTATCATAATTATGATTAAATTAAAATTTCAACTTTTATGTCGTAATTTGGACTTAGTACAGTATAATATGATTCTGAGAATATAATTATGAAATAAAAAGTCAAATTATGACATAGTTTTACATAATTATGAATTGCTATCTCATAATTTCAACTTTTTATGTCATAATTTAGACTTTTTATGTTATAATTGACAAAAAGTTGAAACTGACTTTGTCATAATTATGATTTTTTTACATCACAATTTCAGCTTTTCATAATTTAGAGTAAATATGTCATAATTTAGACTCAGAATTTCATCTTTTTGTCATTATTATGACTTTTTCATGACTTAGTATGTCATACTTTTGACTTTTTTATGTCATAATTATGATTTACAAAAGCATGATGTGGTGTAAATGGACATCCACAGCATTAAACACTTATCGTTTGGTCATAATCAGGTCAGAATTGTGTGATAACTGGGAAATTCACTCATTCTGGTGAGTGTTTTGTTCTTTTTGTTTTTCAGTTTGGTGATACACAGTTGAATCAAATCTCTGTTTGTCTTCTTTCTCATGACATTTGATATAACACGGGTAATCTGATTTAAAGCAGGTACGACAGCTTTTTCTGGCCGGAAGGTAATAACGTTGCTATTTCAACACTTGTCCTAACAGATCTCTGCTTCCTTCCACACACTATCATCAACAACGTCCTTTTGACTTTCATTTATCAATAATACATTGAGAATAGAGACGACACGAGTGTCATGTAACATATAAATACATAAATAAACTCTCAGGGATATTGTTTCAGTGCACAACCAAAATGGTTAATACAATGAAGAAAAATTCAATAAAATGAGTGGGTATTTAATGAGGTTTCAAGGATTGCACTGATGTTAAAGATTCTTCTTGAGACCATCGATGCCGATGAAGAACTGTTATTTTTAAGAGCGCAGGAGAAACAATTCATACTTTAAAGGCCTGAAAGCTGATGTCATTAGAAAAGCCACAGCAGGTTAAAGCCTCAAATATCACGGCTGCAGTCATGTGACACACAGGCAGGTCATGTGCTGAATTAACAAACACCAGTCCTCGATTTGATCCAGAACAAAAGAGATTATACGATCCGCTCAGCAGATTACGAGTCAGAAATGCCACAGAAATGAACACAAATCTTTGCAAATTCTCCAAATTCACTGATTCACAGGCAGGTCAAATCTCATATAAGATCCTGAAGGGCTGTGAGATGTAGAGTGAAAGGTCAAATTCTTGAATCCATATTTTTTTTGCCATTTAAAATGGGACAACTCCTGGATCAGATGTCTAATACTAGAGATTTACAGAAAATTAACATTGTTTCTACTGCTGAAAGTGCATGACGTGTGCGAAGTTTGACAATTTAGTCTTACTTCAACATCAGATCTCATAAACTTCTACTTTTCATTATATAATGGGTTAAAATTAGTTATCAATGAGAATGATTCATCAAGCTGAGGAGTTTTCTTTCCACTAAAACAAGGTTTTTCAATCTTTTAGATGCCAAATATGATCCAAAAATTTATCTTTTATCTACATCACTGAAAAATGAATATAATAAATCTAAAATTAGCTTCTATTAAGTTACATTATTATATTTTTTCTATTCACCACAGCAATGCATTATTACTGTTAGCCTTTATTTATTTATTTGCTTATTTATGTAATTTAATCTAATTAATCACATTTTTACTTATGTATTTTAATCTAATTAAATCTATTTAATAGAATATACACTATTTTTTTAATCACATTTTTATTATTTTTAAATACATTTTTAAAATTCATTTTTAAAATTCATCATTTATTTTTCTTTTCCCTGGATCCCAGTTTGAAAACCCCTGCTCTAAGATGAACGTTTTTAAAAAGTTTTAGTTTTAAAGGATTGATTATATTTGTGTTTCTTTAATAATTTTGCTAAAGAGGTTACAGAATTATTTTTCACCCAGATGTTGTCCATGTCCTTTCCTTTTATTTTATTTTTTATTTTATCTCATTTAATTGCATTTAATTTTGTTTCATTTTATTTATTTAGTTTTATTTTATTATTTAATTTAATTTTACTAAATTTATATTTGTTGTTTTATTTTTTTATTATTTTATTTTATGTTTTATTTTTATATTATTTGTAATTTTATTTAGTTGAATTTTGTTTCGTTTTATTATTTTATTTTATTTTTTTGGTTTTATTTTTTATTTATTTATATTTGTTGTTTTATTTATTTTTATTTTTTTATTTAATTTAATGTAATTTTATTTTGTTTCGTTTTATTTTTTTATTTTATTATTTAATTATTATTTTTATTTATTTATATTTGTTGTTTTATTTTTTTATTATTTTATTTTATTTTTTTATTTTTTTTATTTACTTAGTTTTTTATTTTATTTTATTTTATTTTATTTTATTTTATTTTATTTTATTTTATTTTATTTTATTTTATTTTATTTTATTTTATTTTATTTTATTTTATTTTATTTTATTTTATTTTATTTTATTTTATTCTTGATGACTGTAAAAGCTGCAGGTAAAACAGTCACCACGTGAGAGCAGCAGAGCTTCTTTGTAACTTCCGTTCCGGCTCGTGTGACGTATGCGGAAGCTGTAAGCATCATGTCCGTTTGTTTCAACTGAGAGCGGACTGCTGTTGTTATTTATGCTTCAGTCCGAACAATTCAGAAAGGTTAGTGATGATTTACATGTCTAAATATGATTCCCTCCAGCTGTGTCCATGAGCTGTGAGACTAGAGGAGCTCAGAGGAGTGTCTTTATCAGCCGTCAGTGATGTTTCATGATTCAGATATCAATAACTCATCAATAATACACACCATCATCATCTCCCGCTGTGTGTTTTCATGAATATAGTTAATTAATCAGCTTCACAGTCTGTCTAATGAGCGATTCATTAAAACAAGCGACTCTCTGTAAGGTTTATGTTATTAATTATGGGCAGTGAATCAGAATTTGACCATGATTTACACTAAAATAACACAGTTACAGCAGTTAAATTACGATATTAAAATCATGATGAGCTCTCAGACTGAGTCTCTCTGTGATGTTTTGAGTGGTTCACACACTAGTCTTGTTACAGTAATAATAATAACTGCAGACTGAAGTTTACAGTATTAGAGGTCAGTAACTGGGTCTGTTTGGCTGTTTAACTAGTTTGTCAGATCCAAAATCTACTGACCACCTACTCAAAGGATAATAAATATTCTGTTTTGTGAATTATTTAATGGTATTTTATAATGTGCATGAGATTTCTGCCCTATGCATGATGACTTTAGCATCGTAAAGCCACATCAGTGCAGCACAGACACAATATTCACATCTGTGTTATTTTAGTATTATTAATATAGTATTGTAGTACCTATTAATATTTTGAATCTGTTTTTATTTTAAATTTTTCTAAGTGTTAGTAATTTTGTTTTGCGTTTTTTCATTTTTATTAGTTTTTTGTTGTTGTCATTTTTGCTACTTTTTTGTAATTTTTAATATATTTTTTTAAACATGTATTTTTTATTTCATATCAATCAACATAAATGTATTTGAATTATTTTAGTATATTATGTTTAGTAATTTTGTGTTTTTGTCATTTTTATTGTTTTTGTAAAATATTTATTTCTAGTTTTTTTAGTTTAATTTATTTGTGCATTTGTCATTTTTTTTATTTAAAAAATATGTATTTCTAGTTTTCTATTTATTTCAATCAACATAAATACATTTTAATAATTTTTCTATTATTTGTATTATTTTTAAAAAATGTTTTTAGGTTCTCATTTTATTTCAATCAACATAACTTTATTTTAGTCATTTTAGTTTAATTTATTTGTGCATTTGTCTTTTTTAAATATGCATTTCTAGTTTTCTATTTTATTTAAATCAACATAAATTTATTTGAATCATTTTATTTTTTTGTAATCTTTTGTCTGTTTTTGTCATTTTTATTATTTTATTTAAATGTGTATTCCTAGTTTTTTATTTTATTTCAATCAACATAAATGCATTTTAATCATTTTAGTTACATTTTTAGTAATGTTTCCTGTGTTGTCATTTTTAATATATTTCTTTAATATGTATTTTTATTTTTTTTTTATTTAATTTCAATCAACATAAATGTATTTTAATCATTTTAGTTTAATTTTTAGTAATTAAATTTAGTAATTTTTTTTTTAAATATGTATATATATTTTTTTTACATTTTATTTCAAACAAAAATGTATTTGATCATTTTAGTTTGTTATAGTTAACAATAATAACGCTGATTAAGATTAATGGTGGAGTTGTTTTATGTCCGATTATTAAAATCTTACACTTGCCCAGATATTTACTCGTTTTCGTTTACAAAACGATCTGATAACTTTGTTTATGCAGTGACTTTGACTGGTGGTCAATTTCAGTATGAAACTGAAGTTGCGGCACAGTAGTTTCCTATTGTGTCATATATATTTGAGTGAAATGCTTCGCAAACAAGAACAAATGTAGATTGATTTTGTCTGTGGGGAATTGATTGGATGGTTGTGGTTTGCTATTGGTGGATCTCATGTGAGTGACAGGTTGCCCCGCCCTCATCATCAGAAAAGAGAAGAGGAAGTTATTCTGATTCAAGATTATATGGAACATGAATTTAACACAATAATGCACCAATGCAATAAAAAATAAGAATTGTCAATTTTGATATCATGGTTAATTCAAGTTAAGAAAACCCTTTTTCCTAACTGATTTCCACACTGATCTGTCTGTTTCTCTTTTCTCGTAGTGTTCAGCTGAAGCGTCTGTGTTCATAATGACGTCCATCGTCAACGACACGGCCGAGGCTGTGGATCTGTGTCCGGAGTACAACCTCTACCTGAAGCCCATCGCCAAAATGACCATCAGCGTGGCTCTTCCTCATCTGAAGATGCCGGGCAAATCCATCTCCAACTGGGAGGTGATGGAAAGGTTGAAGTCCATGGCACAGCCGGACCAGTTCTCCTCGCTCCGCATCTCCAAGAGCACCATGGACTTCATCCGCTTCGAAGGCGAGGTGGAGAACAAAAGCGTGGTCAAGCGCATCCTGACCAAACTCGAGGGAAAGAGCATCAAACTCAGCGGATTCACGGACGTCCTGAAGGTGCGCACGGCCGAGAACAAAGTCGACTTCCCGACGCGCCACGACTGGGATTCGTTCTTCCGGGACGCCAAGGACATGAACGAGACGGTTCCCGGAGAGCGGCCGGACACCGTCCATCTGGAGGGGCTTCCGTGCAAGTGGTTCGCCCAGAAGGACGGCTCTCCCGACAAGCCTTCGGAGACGGTGCTCAAAACCGTATTCGAGCGGTTCGGCAAGATTCGGAACGTCGACATTCCCATGCTGGATCCCTACCGTGAAGAGATGACCGGGAAGAACTTCAACACGTTCTCGTTCGGAGGACACTTGAACTTTGAAGGATACGTGCAGTATCTGGATCACACGGGCTTCGTCAAAGCTATGGACTCTCTGAGAGGGATGAAGCTGATGTTCAAAGGGGATGATGGGAAGGCGGTGGCCTGCAGTATTAAGGTCGGTTTGATTCTCTTCTAGATCGTATTCTCTATATGAGCTCTGAGATTCTGTTCAGATCCTCCACATCTGAAATGTTCTATTTTTATGACAACATTCATAATGAGTAATCATGACAAATTATATGAATATATATGAAAATATTACATATTATATTATACAATATTATATATAAAATAGATATTATATATATATATATATATATATATATATATATATATATATATATATATATATATATATATAATTATGATTACAATATTTTCGTATAATTATGTTTTATATATATATATATATATATATATATATATATATATATATATATATATATATATATATATATATATACACACACTTCCGTTTGTTATATTAAATATATATATATAATATATTAATATATATATAATTAGTTATTACAGTATCCATTTATATATTATTTAGTATATATTAATATTTAAGTATGTGTATGTATGTATATATATACACACAAATACACACACTTCCGTTTGCTATATTAAATGTGTGTATATATATATATATATATATAATTACAATATTTTCGTATAATTATGTTTTTATATATATATATATATATACACACACACACACTTCCGTTTGTTATATTAAATATATATATATAATATATTAATATATATGTAATTAGTTATCACAGTATCCATTTATATATTATTTAGTATATATTAATATTTAATATTAATATTTAAGTATGTGTATATTTATATTATACATATACACACACTTTTAGTTTTTGTCAGTTTTTGTTCATTTTAATACTTAAACTAAACGAAAATGTGAAAGCAACTAGCTGAAATAAGTTCAAGGTTTTTTTAGATTTTATTTTATTTCAGTTAACGTAACTGTATTTCAAGTAACGGAAATGGTTTTAGTTGTAGTTAACGATAATAACCCTGGTCTGTAAATACAGAGCACAGAAGAAAAGCCCACAGAAATGTGTTTGTGAAGTTCTTTGTCAGAAGCTTATTTTACCACATCGAACAGACTCACGTTCACCACAGCTCCACTCTGCTGCATTTTGGCATTGAGCAGATTTCAATTTTAATTAGTCGGGCAAGTCTTCAGGCGTGTAATGTGAAGCACTAGTACAAGAGGATTGTGTTAATGAGATGGAGTCTGTTGAACAGAGCACTTGAATAACACCGGCACTTTAAGGGCCTTTAATTAAATGAAAGTCAGCGCTGGGCTGTATTATGATTTGAAGGATTATTCAGCAGAGCAAAGAAACCTGAGGTTATGTGAGGACACAGAAAGTTAATTAACTGTTCATTATGACAGTGAACTTTAACCAAAGTTACATTTCGTTTGGTGAAATGTGAAGTTAAAGTGTGTGTCAAGAACTCAAAGCCATTTAACATTTATTTTTAACTTTAAAAACCATCCGAAAGAACATGAAATTATATTTTGCAAAATGAAAATGAAGTCTGTTTTCAGGACCATTACCTTTTATTGCATTGAGATTTTTTCAAGCAATTAAACACATTTTATTTGTAATGAAAAAAAAATAAAATAAAAAAAGTTTTTTAGACGGAAAGAACCATTTGTTCTGACAGCAGTACATCTGAAGCTTTAAGATGTTTATTACAGGACATTGTAAGCATAACCTGAACATTCATCCTCTCTCAGGTGACCTTTGACACGACGAAACACCTGAGTGATTCCTCACTGAAGAAACGACAGCAGGAGCGACTGAAACTCCAGGAGCTGGAGAAACAACGAGAGGAGCAGAAACGTAGAGAGAAAGAGGAAGAGGAGCGGCGGAAGGAGGAAGAGAGGTATGAGACTTATTTAAGATTTCTTTAGACTTATTTAAAGAGCCATTCTAGCTAATATTTCTAATCTATCAACTAGCATAGTATCTGTCTGAAACATGCTAGCAATGCAATAATATGTACATTATAGTAACCACATAGCAACATCCTAGCAACCACCCAGAATACCCAAGCATCACCCTAGCAACCACTCAGAATACCCTTGAAACAGCATAGCAACACCCTAGCAACCACATAAAAACACGTGAGCAACCACCCTGAATACTCTAGCAACCATATAGCAAGACCCTAGCAACCACATAGCAACACCCTAGCAACCACTCAGAATACCCTCGAAACAGCATAGCAAAACTCTAGCAACCACCCAAGTACCGTAGCAACCGCATAGCAACACCTTAGCAACCACCCACAATACACATACAACTGCATAGCAATACCCTAGCAACCACCCTGAGTGTCCTAGCTAGCAACCACCGCAGTTACCCTAGCAACTGTATAGCAAGACCCTAGCAACCACTTAGCAACACCCTAGCAACCAGCCAGAGTACTCTAGCAACTGCATAGCAACAGCCTAGCAACTACCCAGAATACCCTCAAAACAACATAGCAACACCCTAGCAACCACCATGAGTACCCTAGCAACCACTGTGAGTACCCTAGCAACCATATAGCAACACCCTAGCAACTGCATGGCAAACTATTTGTCTGAGAGATTTATACCTGATTCAAACTTAAAACTACTTTAAATGTATATCCTTTAAACTTCAAGCTTTCAAACCTGCTTCAAACATTAAACTACCTCTCTCTTTACACTGTATTACACTTTAAGCTTTTACAACTACTTCAAACTTTCAGGCTAGGCTTTCTCGAGCCAACAATAGAGTTTGTTAAAGATATGATATTTATCTCAATAATTCTGTATTATATAAAACATTGTATGAACCAAAACGTCACTGTGGTCAAATAGATTCAAAATGTTTCCTGTATGAAGTTAAATACAGTAAAACAATCGATTTATGAATGTACGTATATCAGTACTTATTCATTATATTATTATCAAATGAATATCATTATGGTATTTATGATGTTGGTTACATTTTCATCTCCTCGCTCTGTTTTCACAAGCCGTTTTTAAGAAGCTCCAGTAATCAGTGAATGTTGATCATGTCTCAGAAAACAGCGTGAGCAGGAGGAGCAGGAGAAGGAGAGGAGGAGGGAGGAGAAACTGCGCAAACGAGAGCAGAAGATGAAGGAGAAAGAGGAGAAGAAGAACCAGAAGAAGATGAAGAAGCAGCAGGAGGAAGAACAGAAGAAGCTGCACCTGAAGATCGCCATGGAGGAGAGGAAGCTGCTGCTGGCTCAGAGGAACCTGGAGTCCATCCGGCTCATCGCCGAGTTACTGAGTCGAGCAAAGGTCAGTCACATGACCTTATTCAACACCCGACTTCCATTGACACCTGTCACACTCAGAGGTCTTCATGACAACCCGCCAAAATAAAAGTCTGGTTAAACTCAAAGAAATTATGACTGTAATATATTACTATTGTACAGTAGAATGCACTTCTCAAAGTAGTAATAATAAAATAATTATTCAAACTATTTTTTTTAAGGAATAATCACAATTTTTCATCCATTGTTTTAATTTTAACAGTAAACCAGTGTTCTGCAGCATTTTTTTTTTTCGTTTGATTAGCACCGTTTTCGATAATCTATTTGTATTAAATCATGAATCAAGAAAAATTATGAAACATAAAAATAAAAAATTTCAATGCTTTTGATTATTAAAATTTAATCTAGAAAAATTCAAATGGAAAACAGATTTTGAGAAAAATATTTGGGGAAAGAGCCTTAAAAATGTAATTTTTATTAAACATTTAATACATTTTTGTTAAAGTGTATTTGTTTCAGGATTTCAATTAATTAGTCATGCTTTTTGATTACTAAAAATATAATTTAATCATTAAAATTAAATGCAAACAAATTAAACAAAAACATTAAATATGGGAGAAAAATATAACATTTGTCTTAAACCATTAATAAATTGTTGTTAAATTGCAAATGTTTCATGATTTTAATTAATTAGTCATGCATTTTGATTGCTAAAATGTAAATTAATCATTTAAAAAATAAAAATAAAGAGAATGCTGAAAAGTTATATAAATATATATATATTTTCATTTTTAACACTTTAAATTGGTTGTTGTTAATTTGTATAGGCTTCATAATTTTAATGAATTAGACATGTTTTTTGATTATTAAAATGTATTAAAAGCATTAAAATGGAATGCAGAAAAACAAAACAAAAAAAAACAACACAGAATTTGGGAAAAATAAAAGGATTTCATAGGGCCTTAAAAACTTAATTTTTCTTTGTTAAAGCATATAAGTTGCATGATTTAAGATAATTAGTCATGCTTTTTGATTGATACATGTAATTTGTTCATTAAAATGGAGTCCAGAAAAAATTAAACCGGGAAAAAAAAACAGAATGCAGAAAAATAAAACAGAATTTGAACAAAAGTAAAAGGATTTCATAGACCCTTGAAACCTGATTATTAAAATGTAATAAAGTCGTTGGAAATGGAATGCAAAAAGTTAAAACGGAATTCAGAAAAATGTAAATAAAAACACAAAATATGGGGGGAAAATGAAGCGGAGAAAAAAAAAGGATTTCATAGGGCCTTAACTTCAAAGGGCCCTAAAAATGTAATATTTCTTAAACTTTTAAAAGGTTGTTAAATTGTACAAGTTTGATGATTTTAATTAATTAGACATTAATTTTTGGTTACTAAAATGTAATCATTAAAACATTCCAGAAACATTAAAAATGGGAAACATTGGAAGCAGCAGCTGCAGGTGTTGACTGAAGGGAGTGTTTGTGTCCTCAGAGCCTGAAGCAGCAGCAGCTGGAGCAGCAGAGGGCGGAGCTGGCGCGGCTGCAGCAGCTGGAGGAGCGCAGACGGCAGCAGGAGGAGGAGCTGCGGCGCGTGGAGGCCGAGAAAGCGCGTGCGCTGGAGCTCCAGAGGAAAGAGCGCGAGCTGCGCGACAGACTGCTGGGAAACCTGCTGAAGAAGAGCACCAACACAGACGGCCAGGACGAGAACGCTCTCACCTGCGACAACACCGTTATCGACCTGGATCTTCAGATCTGCGACGCGCCGGCGCAGGTGAACGGCATGTCGCCGAAAGCGGACGAGATAAATCCGGCATCCCTGGTGAAGCCGGACAACCAGGACAGCAAACCGAAGAAACAGGAGAACGTTGAGGACCAGAAAGTCGCAGCCGACAGCGACAGACGTGAGCGCAGCAATCACGCGCGGCGCCGCAGCAGCGGGAGGCGCAGTCACAGTCGGAACGGACGGAGGCGCGGCCGCGAGCGCAGCGGCAGTTGCAGGAGGAGCAGGAGCCGAACCACGCGACACAGGCGTCACGGAGCGAGTCCGGAGCGCCGCAGGAAGTACAGTCACGGCCCGAGCAGCAGCAAAAGCCGCAGCAGCAGCCGCAGTCGCAGGGGAAGCAGCAGCAGGAGTCGCTCGTCCAGTCGAGGACGGGGACGACACTCGCACCACCGCTCCAGACGATACTGATGATACTGAGAGAAACAGAAGAAGAAAAACCTACAGTGTGACAAACACGTCCTGGTCACATTCACCACAAAATACAAAGGAAAATAAGAAATTATCTTTTGTATAAAGAAAATGAGGCCTGCTTTAGGACCAATTAGGTTTTATTTTTATTTTTCCCAACAAATTTTGTTTTTCATAAAGAACTTAAAGCCTGATTTAGGATCATTAATATTTTATTTCAATTTATTTTCATTTTTTCCCCCAGCAAATTATATTTTTCATAATGAAAATTAGGCCTGTTTTAGGATTTATGTTTTATTATCATTCTTTTTTTTTCTTTCTTTTTTTTACAGCAAATTTTAAAAAACGTTTTAGGATCAATAATTATTTTTATTTTTCCATGCAAATGATTCATAATGAAAATTAGGCCTGTTTTAGAATTGTATTTTTTGTTTTTCCCAGATTTTTTTCCCCCAACAAACAAACAAACATGAAATCTGATTTAGGATCATTAAGATTTTATTTTAAATTTGGTTATTTTTCCCCATACATTTTTCACAATGGAAATTAGGCTTAATTAATTCATTTAATTTTAAATAATTATTTTTTCCCATAAAAAACATGGTCATTAATTCAAATCATACAAATCTTTTTAATTATTTATTTTATTTTTATTTTTTGCAGCAAATTATATTTTTCATAAAGAAAAGTTTTAGGATCAATAAGTTTTATTTTATTTTTCCCAGCAAATTGTTTTCACAATGAAAATAGGCCTATTTTAGAATTGCATTTTTTATTTTTCCCAGATAATTTTATTTATTTATTTATATTTTTTTTTCTTAAAAAAAACATGAAACCTGTTTTAAGATAATTAAGTTTTTATTTTTCCATTATTTTTTTATTTTTATTTTACAGCAAATTATATGTTTCATAAAGAAAATGAGTTTTGGGATCAATAATTTTATTTTTTATTTTTCCTAGCAAACCATTTTTTCCCATAAACATGAAGCCTGTTTTAGGAATTGGACCATTACAATTTTATTTTTTATTTTTATTTCACGTTATTTAGGATTATTTCAGTTGAGCACATGTTTCCCTCAACTTTTCAGCATAATATCTGTAATGCATCCATATATTATATATCCATATATTTTGCTTTTTGAATTTGTGATTCTCATTAGATTCTTTAATTTTTTTATAGTACAATTTACTGAATTGCAGCATAAATTAAAAGCAGTACTAAAAATAAATACCATGATGTATAACTAATATATTATTACTTTTTTATATCAAAATAATGTCACCCACAAAACAATCCCTAAATATTGTCTCTAATTATAGGCCTCATTTTCTTTAAAAAGATAATTTCTCTGTCTCTCTCGATTTTGAGGTGAATAGTGACCTGGACATGTTCTTGATCAGTTTGTAAGATTCACTGCTTGAATTAAACGCTACAGTATCTTGACCTTATTTGACTGTATTTTTCCCATTAGTATCACACTTTCTTGTCTAAGTTTGCCTTACGAAGACTGAAGCTTTGTTATAGTCTGTGCCACAGATTTCTTTAGGATTGTTTGGTTCAGCGTTATTATTCTCCATAGACTACAATCCTTGGTTTATGACTTGAATTTGACTTTGTTGAAAGAGTTTATGATCTGTTTATTTCAAGCATCTCAATGCAGTTTTATAAAGGACTCTCAACCTTTGTAGAAGTTGGATGGATAGCCGTCATTTTTTAACGGGGAATCCAACTGTTTTCCTCGGCACAAGCACAGTACTTGATTGAGGTTGAAAACGCACATGTAAAGTCATTACAGACACTGTTTTATGGCAGATGCGCCACTGAAGGACGTGTTTGTAATTCGTATTAACTCAAGTTACCTTCCTGGCAGGTCTCAATAAAGCAGTGCTTTGGATCCTACCAAGTGTCTTGATTCATTTTACATTTTATTTTACATTTTATTTCAGGCAAAATGAGCTTTCAATAAAGCTTAGCTGCCTGTGCAAGGTGAACATTTTCTTTTAAATAAAAAAGGCTGTTGTTTTCCCTTTTGTCGAGGTAGTAAAACGCCACGCCACCACAGTCTGTTATGGATACGCTTAGTCAGATACCACCTGGTTTAGTAGGAAATACTTCTTAGCAAACTTTTAGTAGTAATGGTGTCGACTTGTTCCCTGCTGCAAGAATTCGAAGAGTAAATGTTTAGCAGGAGGGAGTTACTTTCGGTTTCCAGAAGGATCCAGCGTGAAAGAATCAAAGAATCGTGAATATGGAGACGTCGCGACAGACAATCTGAAGAACCTCCATGTTTGTAGTCAACATTTCAAACTGCCTGACAACGAACACTGACTGTTCTGTCAGCAAAACGTCATCGCATACAGGTAGGAAAGCTGTTGCCATAGTTTTTCTCTTTTTTTTACCATAATGCTGTTTAAAAGGTAGGCAAATTACGATACAAAAAACAGTGCTGTTGATCCTCCTGTCTTTGGCAGGAATACAAGAATGCGGAAGTATAATCTTTACACGAAAGCAACATACAGCAAAATTTTGTGACATAAATATGAATTTCTCGGTCACACGGAGAATGAGAAAACATTAATTTACATATAGTATAACAATACAAAACAGGTTTAAAGCTGAAGTGTCATTTCTGTACAAATGAAATTACAAAAACATTCATTCAAAATCTGCTGCTCAGTTAAACTAATAGGTATATCTGGTTTTATATTTAATATTTACTTCCCTTGAGATTTTAAAGGAAACCTATTATACCTTTTCACAAGATGTAATATCAGTCTCTGGTGTCTCCAGAATGTGTCTGTGAAGTTTCAGCTCAAAATCCCCCACAGATCATTTATTATAGCTTGTCAAATTTGCCCCTATTTGGGTGTGACACTGTTTTTGTGTGTGTCCCTTTAAATGCAAATAAGCTGCTCCCGCCCCCTTTCAAGAAGAGGGCGGAGCTTTAACAGCTCAACAACAACAAAGCTGGAGAATCTCACGCAGCCAAAATGAGGAAAGTGTTCAGCCTTACATTGTTCAAACCGGAGTCGACACTGATGGAGAGACTCAGGAAGAAGTTACAACTTTTAGACGTTTCTGAATGGTTAGTGGATAAATTGATGTAGTTGCTGTGGAGTTGATTCAACTCATCCTCTAGCATGTGCCGTCATGTTCATCTTTTGTGCAAATCCAGTGTTGAATTGACCCTCGTTTGTGAACATTAGAACTGGTACAAGTACAAAATGACGGCACCGTGGGTGGAAACGTGCAGATTAAGGGGGGCAGTAATATTGTAATCCCCTTCCCAGTAGGGGAGTGAAATCTGCGCAGCTTGTTTTTTCACATGCTTGCAGAGAAAGGCTTACCAAAACAAAGTAACTGGGTTGTCCTTTTTCACATTTTTTTCGGTTGGTAGATGCACCAATTATAGTACTTAAACACAGAAAAAGTCAGATTTTCACAATATATGTCCCCTTTAAATTTCAATAAATTATAAACACATTCACATGTTAATGGTTCTCTGATGCAACATGCAGGTAAACAATACAATATTTTAAATATTTAATAATATTATTAATTTATTAAGTGTTTTATTTGGATTTTTACTAATTATTTTGACATTTTTATGATTTAATAAAACACTACAGCATCCTACAGAGCTGTTTCTTAATATATATTTGCTAAAATGAGTATCTTTATTTTATAAAATTTAAAAGTCTTTATATTATAAAGACTTTATTATCTTGTTTGCTAGATTCATGTTGACGTATCTCTGTTCAATTCACAGTTTATATTAAGTTTATATTAAATACATTATTAAAAAAAAAGAAGGTGAATGATATTAAATATGGTAAAAAGATTAAGCCTTTCAGGCTTATAAATATTAATATTAATACAGTAAATTAGTGT
The DNA here is from genome assembly GCF_024489055.1 of Chanodichthys erythropterus. NCBI lineage: Eukaryota > Metazoa > Chordata > Actinopteri > Cypriniformes > Xenocyprididae > Chanodichthys > Chanodichthys erythropterus. The sequence goes on along the minus strand of NC_090234.1, from coordinate 13,311,879 downwards.
TATGGTTGTCAAGAAATGCAGCAAGTATCTATATGCATTTTACAAATCTTCAAACGCACTTATCAGGTTTATAATGAGTTAAAATGTTATTAACTTATTTTTACTATTAGCTATATTGAAAATTATTATATGACTGCAAAGTGGCACAATATTCTAGAGAGCTGCTTAATATTAGTTTACAGAATTAAAAAAAAAATGCAAAAAATGATGTTCAGTAAATGTATCTTGATTTAAGAATGTTTAGATATTTGTACTGGAAAACAAGACAGAAGAACATAATTTTTTGCAGTGTTATTCTAAATGTTTTGGTTTACATGTTATAAACGGACTTCATGGAGGTGTTTATCTTTTCGAGTTCTGGGTGATCCTGTTGTTTTGTTGGATCTCCATCTGCTGAAACGTCAACGAATAAGCAGCTTCTTGCGTTCCGAGTAATAAATGTTGGGGTCTGAATTAAAAGCACTTCTCTGCGTCCATTCAATCTGGACGTGTATAATCTGTATAATCTGATTACGTCTCTCTGTAAAGCCCTGCGCCCAGTGTTTCACACACAGAACGGAGCAAACGCTGCTGAACATGGCCACTACAGATGAGGAGCTGTACCCGGGAAAGATCCTGGAGTACATGGAGGGATTCCTGGTGTCAAAGGTTAGGGATGGTGTCAACATTTACATTCATGCATTTAGCAGACGCTTCTGTCCAAAATGACTTTTATTGTCTTAGTGAGTTTGTACAACAGTACTAAAAAGTTTGGAATAATGAAGATTTTTTAATGTTTTTGAAAGATGTCTCTGCTGCTCACCAAGGCTGCATTTATTTGATGTAAATACAGTAAAAATTGTGAAATATTTTTACTGTTTAAATCAGCTGTTTTCTATGTGAATATATAGTAAAATATAATTTATTCCTGTGATCAAAGCTGAATTTCAGTGTCTTCAGTGTCACATGATCCTTCAGAAATCATTCTAATATGATGATTTGATGCTCAAGAAACGTTCAACATTAAGATTATTTTTCTGACCCCATTGGCAGATATTTGCCAATAACTCAATAAATAAGACTTAATATCTTCAGTCATTTTGCTTCTCCAGTAAATGTATCTTGATGTAAGAATGTTTACATGTTTGTACTGGAAAACAAGATAAAAATACTGAGGAAGAACATCATTTTCGTTATCAGACTCTGTTCACTGCGTGTGAGCTGGGAGTGTTTGAGCTGCTGAATGAGTCGTGGATGTCTGCGTCACAGCTGGCTCAGGCTCTGAACACCAGTGAGGACGGCACTGAACGCCTGCTGTCTGCATGCGTCGGCCTGGAGCTTCTGAACGCACACACAAACCCTGACGGAGCAGGTACCACAAACACGCCGTTCACTGATCAACACCGTATTATAGTAGCTGAATCTGCAGTTAAAGGTGCTTCGGACTGCAAGAAAGCTTGAAAAAAGAAACCTCTTCAAGCTGATCATCATGTGAAATCTGAAAATATATTACATTTCTGATGTCCAAACTCAAAGCATTTCAACCATTGACTGCAAATGTTTTTCCTCTGTACATTTTTGTCTTGTTTTCCAGCACAAATATCTAAATATTCTTAAATCAAGATACATTTACTGGAGAAGCAAAATGAGTCTTGTTTTATGAAAAAATGATCAAAATTAAGTGATTTTCTGCTTAAAACAAGAACAAATATCTGCCAGTGGGGTCAGAAAAATAAACTTAATTCAAAGGGAAAACAAGATTATTTTTCTGACTCCATTGGCAGATTTTTTTAAAGTACAAATTAATACAAATGCCCAAGAAATTCATGTTATACTTGTATATGTTCTTATATAAATGCATATTATTATCACAAGAGAAAGACAGCTGTTTTCATGAATATGAGCACGATTTTTAACGTGATATTGATTTTATGCAAATGTTCAATAAACAAATTAATATTAAGTGACTTACACTTGAGAAACAAGTTTTTGATATTTCAGCAACAAAAATAGAAAATTTATTAGCAGAACTGTTGTGTTTCATTACTAAATGAATCCTCTGCTTTGAATTAATCAGTTGAGTAAATGATTCAATGACTCACGCATTAAGTGATTTGCCACCAGCTACTGGTGGTTTTAGTTTCAAATTTAAAAGTATTTTTTTTTTTTTTTTTATATATATACAGTTCTTGATTTAAGAATGTTTTGATATTTGTAGTGGAAAACAAGACAAACATACTGAGAAAGAACATCATTTTTTGCAGTGTGAAAAATGGTAGGTAGTTCTTGATGCCTAATGCATGAAGTAATGTTAAAAAGCTCAACCTCATTGTACAGTGACATTCATTTATTTTACTTAAAAATCCTTTTAGGAGACAGAAAATAATTCAGTAACTTACTGTCAACATGATTCTGTTATAATTTAAATGTAATCAGTTACATTTACAGTAAAGTACAAGTACAAAACATCTTAAATTTGAACCTTTTATATTTTATGCACTGTGAGTAATTGTTTTTTCCACATCTTTACTAGTTCTCTACAGTAACACAGAAATGTCCACCGTGTTTCTGACCAAGTCCAGCCCAAAGTCTCTGTATCACTCGATTGAGTACAGCTCCAGAACCATCTACCTGTGCTGGCATTACCTCACCGACGCCGTCCGGTGAGAAACTCATTCAGCGTCTACTGTATCCTATCTGCAGCACATTTTTAAGGCCTCTAAATGATCATAACTAAAATATTAGAACATAACCTGTTGCACACACTCTAGATAATGGTGAAAGTGTCTGTATAAAGGTGGTTGATGGAGAAATTTATGTCATCAGCTGAAAAGGAAATTCTTCATTTTGATGAATGATTATGAATGCAGAATAACATCACTGATGAATCGTTCACAATAAGAGCAGGAACATAAATTAGAGACTCAGCAGAGTCAGTGTTGATGTCACTTTGAGGTGTGAGAAACTGCATCTGTGTACAAACTCCTGGATCCGTTTGACAACCTTCTTCTTCTTTGTTGTGATGTTTCCACCGCAGAGACGGGAAGAACCAGTATGAGAAGGCTTTTGGGGTCAACTCCAAAGACCTGTTTGAAGCCCTTTACAGGTGAGAGCAGTGTGTGTGTTTGTATGTGTGCGTGTGTGTGGAGGCTTCAATGTCATTCCCTCACTGACAGTGGTAAATTATTCCATACTTTAGGGCCAGCAACTGCAAAGGCCCTATATCTCCTATGCTTCAACCTTGCTCTAGGTTCAGCCTGGAGCATGTAGTCTGTGACCTAAGGGACCTCGATGGGACATATGGTTGGTCAGAAAGGTAGATCAGGGCTAGACCATTTCTGAATTTATAAACAAACACTAAAGCTTCAAAATCAATTCTAAAATGCATTGAAAGCCAGTGAAGGGAGGCCAGTGTAGGAGAAATCTGATCATGCTTGCGTATTCCTTTTAATAGTCTAGCTGCGGCATTCTGCACCAACTGCAGGCTTGAGAAAGATGCCTGGCTGATACCAGCATAGAGGGAATTACAATAGTCCAATCGAGAAGAGATGAAGATGTGTATAACACTTTCAAAGTCTTTAAATTAAAAAAAAAAAGGTTTGACTATGGATAAAAGCCTTAACTGATAAAAACTGGCTTTAACCACGTAATTTAGTTTAAAATCACTGTCCATGATTACTCCCAGATTTTTAACAGAGGATTTAATGTAGGGAAGCAAGGAACCCAATTCTATGTTGAGGGCCACATTTTGGGCCAAATATCACAATTTCAGTTTTACTCTCCTTAAAATAATGACCATCCAAGCTTTAATGCCCTTGAGGCAGTCCAATCATTTTAAAGAGCTGGTATATTTTTGTTTCAATGGCAGATAAAGTTGTGTGTCGTCTGCATAACAATGAAATAAAATGCCATGCTTTCTTAGAATTGATCCTAATGGGAGTATGTACAACCAAAACGGCATCGAACCTAGAATAGACCCCTAAGGGACTCCACAAGGAAGGGGTGACAATGGGGACACAAAGTCAAGTCATCTTCATTTATATAGCACTTTTCACAATACACATTGTTTCAAAACAGCTTCACAGTGACAATAGGAAAATTATTATTGAGCTAAAGTTGGTTTTTGATTGAATGTAAAAAAACTGTTAATTATTACTTTAGGGGCCGCTTGAATGACACCTTTCCTACTGAAAACCGAATACCTTTAATGCATTCTCACTGTTCATTTATGTGTTTAGTCTATAGGTTTGCGTGTTTGATCTATGCAAACTGGAATAATTTGACATTTTATCTATACATAGGGAAAGGAAAGGGAAGGAGGCCTTCACAGGGGATAGTTTAGTTGACACTTCGGGGCTGCGTTATCGTCATGTCTAGATGCAGGTCCTTCATCTCATCTGGATACGGCCTGGATCTGGCAGGCTGCGGCAAACCTCGGGATAAACGGAGACAGACTAATATTAATGTAGACGCCATTCTTCTTATGATGTAACGAGTACATCAGGTGTAATGGGAAGTGTTCCCTGTTCCAGCTGACCTAATCTATGCAGCCTAACAATTTACATGAATTTAATTATTGAAGTAGATAATGGTTTATGTGTACTCAAGTTTAAACAGATGCCTTTATTCTAGGTATTATCAACTGTCCTGAATGCCAAAATGAGCCTACTAAGGGTGTCGAAATGAGCCGAACAATCAAATCAAGTGAGAAAATGGCCTCAAAGGCCTTAAGTGGATGTTCTTTAGCTGATGTCTGTGTTTCAGGTCTGATGAGGAGATGGTGAAGTTCATGCAGCTGATGAACTCTATCTGGAACATCTGCGGCCGTGATGTCGTCACCGCTTTCAATCTGTCACCGTTCAAATGCATCTGTGATCTCGGAGGTAAGACACTTCTTACATGAGCCCGCTTCACTGATGATCTGGAGACGGTGCACAAAAAAATCACGTCATCATCGGCACACCATCTACTATGTTTAAATGAAATAGACATTTGCAAACCAGACACACTGACCCCAAGTTTTATACATGCAAACCTTTTAGTAAACTAGAGCCTAAGAGACGACACTGTAACTCAGGGATCTGTATCACAGGCTCTTTCAGACAGTTTTGAGGATAAAAATAGCAAAGAATCCACAAGATGGAGCTGTGGAGTTGCTAGCAGTACGTCTTGCACTGAGCCGCCTAAAAAGTCTCTATAGGGCAAACACATATTGGTCCATACTGACAGCACTGTGACTGTTGCGTACATCAACCGGAAAGGTGGTCTACACTCCCGTCACATGTTGCAACTCACACGCTATCTCCTCCTCTGGAGTCGGAAGCATCTGAGGGCACTTTGTGCAATTCACATCCCCGGTGTGCTCAACCATGTGGCTGACAAGCTCTCATGAGGTGCACTCCCGGGAGAATGGAGACTCCATCCCCAGGTAGTCCAGCTGCTTTGGAGACATCTCGGAGCTGCTCAAATAGACCTGTTTGGCTCTCCAGAAACCTTTCACTGCCAGTTGTTTTACTCCCTGACTAAGGGAACACTGCGCAAATATGCGTTCCCCCCAGTGAGCCTACTCACACAGACACTGTGCAAAGTCAGGGAGGATGAGGAGCAGGTCTTGCTAGTTGAACCCTATTGCCCCAACCGGACCTTGTTCACATAACTGACAGCCCCTCCCTGGTGGATTCCTCTGAGGAAAGATCTACTTTCTCAGAGATGGGGCACGCTATGGCACCTGTGTCCAGACATCTGGAAACTCCATGTCTGGTCCCTGGACGGTAGGTAGCAGACACCATCACTTTGGCACGAGCACCATCTATGAGACATAACCTGTTAACCTGTTCATTGAGTGGTGCTCTTTCACTGAGAAGATCCTCGAAAGTGCTCAGTCAGAGCCATGATTTCCTTCCTGCAGCATGGTTTGGAGAGCTGTATCGCTTCACCCTCAAGGTATATGCTGCTCTCAATTTTTTAGAAATAACGACCCCATAGGAGGCAAGTCAGTAGGAAAGCACAACTTGTTCGTTAGGTTCCTTAGGGGGGCGAGAAGGTTAAATCCTCCTCAGCTTCCCTTCATACCCTCCTGGGATTTGGCTCTGGTGCTTAGAGCACTTCAGAATGTCCATTTGAGCCATTGCAGTCAGTAGATCTAAAGATTCTGTCTATGAAAACTTTGCTACTGGTTGCATTGGCCTCCATCAAGAGGGTAGGGGACCTGCAGGTATTTTCAGTTGTTTTCGGTTTAATCGTGCCTAGAGTTTGGGCTGGCTGACTCCAGTGTAACCCTGGGACCCTGGCCTGGCTCCCTTCAGGGACCAGGTGGTGAATGCTGAGGCAGACTCAGCCCTAGCTTTTGCTCTGTGTTGCATCCTCCTGGGCGCTGGCATGTGGCACCTACAGATATTTGTAGAGATGTGGGTTGGGAGACACCTAACACTTACGCTAGAGTCTAAAGTGGAGCGTCCGGCACCAGGCCTTCACTTGCTGTATGTTTGAAGACCGATGTTAGGCTGGGTGTCCATATGTAGTGACCCTGAGTAGATCTCATATGTGTATTCTTCCACAGTATAGCTCCTAATCGGAAGCCTGTGTCTTTCCCTTGGCAGAGTCTGCTCTGCCATCTCTGCCAGGTGTAGCCTCCCCCCTAACTGGGCAAGAGCCCCAGAGACTTCCATATACAGTACAGCCCTAGGGGGTTAGTCCATATGTGTAAACTGCACTTAGATTATCCCTGTGATAGGATGTGGTTTCTGCAGCATTCCTCTTCATATGGAAAGTGTATGCTTTCCAGTGTTATCCAAGTCTCACTGAGTGGGTTAGGCAGGAACAGTAGTGATCAACCTTCCCTGTGCCCTGTCCCATCTTCTGGCCAAAGGCATGGAGGGATCAGGAGGCTTATGCAGGGCACTGGAAGGGGCAGTATCAGTGGTGCTTTGGTAGGGATTGCTGGGTTTGCTAAGGCTGCTGGGTCACTGACTCAGCTCCTCAACGAAAACCTGAATATGCATTGCACCTGCTGCCTATTTTTACCAACACTGCTGTGCATGGCAGCCAGATGGAAATATCACATGCCAATGTGCATTGGTTAGTTATTATTTAGGATAAAAGGTTTCTCCTTAAGAACCTCTACACCATCTTGTCCTGAAGCATGCTTGTGACGCTTTCCAAGCGGTAGCCGGAGGGTCCAGATGGTTGCAGGTGACATAACTCAAGTATATTAATGTGTGGCCCAAGGTGTTGAACCTCACGTAACGTTTGTTCCTCGCTCTCTTCCCATCAGGCTGTAGCGGTGCGTTGGCCAAACAGTGTGTATCGGCCTACCCCGAATCAACCGTGACCATCTTTGACCTTCCGAAGGTTGTGAAAACATCCCGGCAGCACTTTGGGTCAGATCAAGACGAGCGGATCTCCTTCTGTGAAGGTACGTGTGTGTGTGTGTGTGTGGGTGGGTGTATGTGTGTGAGAGAAGCATTGGCTGCTCTCTGTGAGGTTAATGTCATAGCACTTAAGATATTAAGTCTTGTTTTCTGAAAATTAATCAAAATTAAGTGAATTTATGCTTAAAACAAGAACAAATATCTGAAAAATAAACTTATTTCAAAGGGAAAACAAGATAATTTTTCTGAGCCCATTGGCAGACAGTTGTTCTTGTTTTAAGCATAAACTCACATCAATTTTTCAGTAAACAAGATTTAATATCTTCATTCATTTTGCTTCTCCAGTAAATGTATCCTGATTTAGAAATGTTTAGATATTTGTGCTGGAAAACATGAAGACTGATTACTGCAAAATGTATGTTCATATGCAATTTTGAGGGACTTTATTTAATTAAATACATACACCTCTTTAGCTTTTTTTTGTCATAGGTTACCCGACTCCTGCATTAGTTGGTAGTATGTTCTTTAAACAATAAAGCTCTTTCTGATACATTTTTTGTGTGTCTCTCTGACAGGTGACTTCTTTAAGGACGCTCTCCCGCAGGCGGATCTCTACATTCTGGCCCGGATTCTGCATGACTGGACTGACCAGCGGAGTGTGGAGCTGCTGGTCAAGATTTACCAGTCCTGTAGACAAGGTACACACACAGACTCACACACAGCCTCTTTAATCTCAGAATAACAGTAGAGAGAAGTGAAAATCAGTGAAAATCCCCTTCAGTATAGACCTGTATAGAAAACTGCCCAACATGAGCTCTGATTTTTAAAATGTCTCTTCTGCTCACCAAGGCAGCATTTATTTGATCAAAAATATCTTCATGTGCAGGTGGAGGCGTGTTGCTGGTCGAATCTCTTCTTCATGAAGATAACAGCGGTCCATTGACGGCGCAGCTTTACTCACTTAACATGCTGGTGCAGACTGAGGGACGTGAGCGCAAGGGTTCAGACTACAGACGCCTGCTCACTGCTGCCGGATTCACTCATGTCCAGATACACACCACCGGCAAGATCTATGACGCCATCCTGGCCTGCAAATAAATCATGCTCTTCCTCAGTATTCCAGTACAAATATCTAAACATTCTTAAATCAAGATGCAGTTACTGGAGAAGAAAAATGACTGAAGATATTAAGTCTTATGTACACCATCTGTTTTCAGACTGCTCAGCTGAAACGTGCTTGTTTAACAGATCAGTGACATCATGCCTATGTTAATATTTACCGTGTTTTACCTGTGTTCAGGTAAGAGGGCTTGGATTGAAGTTTTACTGTTTTGGTTTACTCTTATAGTGTCAAATCATCAGCAACACTGTAAAAAATGAGTTTTCCAAATTGAAAATAAAACAGATTATTGTAGTACGATTTACATGAAAAGTTTTTGTACTTAAAAATTTAATTTGTTTCAATGTGTAACTTGCTGTTGTATATAGCTTTGGTTATTTTTTTACTGATACCTCTCAAGCACTGTACATAAACATCACTTTACACCTTACATCACCGAGTATTGCCACAATTTTCGCGACAGCGAAGATTCGGTCCACACCCATGGCTAGGTAGGCTTCCAGCGCTTGCCCAGACAGCAGTGGAACCAATTGATAACTCCGCTCTTCCTCTGAACACCTCTGGTTCTGGTGAGTTCTCAACGTCCTCCCCCTGCTGGAAGACTGGCAACCTCGGCTCCGTTTATGGTGTCGGCTGGCAGTTGTACCCCATGTCGGTTGTTGAGTCTTAGTCTCTCTGGTTAGCTGTGCTTCTACGCTGAGCTGGCGTTGGAAGCTCCATCCGTGGACTCTCTGCCTCACTCAATACCTCAGCTGGCCGGACAGCTTGCAGAATCGACTCTCGCAGACTCTGTAGCTCCATTACATAGCGTTGCTCTCTCTGCTCTTGTGCGCTCAGGAAGTCATGCATCACGGCAAACATCCCACCACTAGACGTTGCAGCAGGAGAGATGGGTCCTTGAGGTGACGTGGACTTGGGATGAACTGGTGGGGATTCTCCTCTCTCTCCATAGACTCAGCATTGGCCTAGGCCACATCCGACTCAGCGATAGCGTTGGTCTGAGACTGAAGCCCCACCCTAGGTTTCCTGCCTTTCGGTGCAGTCTTGCGAGCAGCCATCCCACTTCTGACACCAAATGTGAGACAACAGTTCTTCACAGGCCCGCTGTCAGGCGCAAAAAATAACATCGCCGTGATGTAAGGTGTAAAGTGACGTTTACTTACAGGCTCAAAAGGTGAAACAGTCCCAGTAGACAAATAACCAAAGCTATATACAAAAGTAACAAAGAAAATAAATAAATATATACACAAACTTAATGTAGTAAGTACTATTGGTGAGAATAGCCAGGCAGGCGTTCTTTGTTTCTTTGGCTGTTTTTCCCTACCTGTTTACTGTTAATTCTTTTGTTAATATTTTGTCTAATTTTGTTTGCAATATTATTTATAACTTGTTTATTCTTCTTTCTATTATAATTAAACGAGGGCGATTTATTGTCCTGAAAATTAACAACCGGTGTCTGTGGCTCTTGCATGTGTGCGGCCCATGTCCTTATTGGAGTTATTATTTTGAACGAGCTGTTAACTCGGACATGGGCCATAACAGCCATTCTTTCCTAGCAAGTAATGGGTTTATTGGGCTATATTAGCTTAAAAAGACCCTCCAAAATAGGCCACCCTGTTACACCGCTACCCTTTTATGCTGAAAGCCCCTGACACACCAAGCCGGCCATTGACCAACATCAGACTATTGTTGAGTGTCAACCAGCCCAGTTTTGGCAGTGTGTTCAGATCTATCGGCACCATTTGGACCGCTTTGTTTTTTTTGTTTGTTTTGAATAGAGAAATTGCTCTGATTGGCTTTTCAGCTTACTGAACGAGTCAGTGGATAAGAGCAAAGTGAGGTTTTACGTCATCTTATTAATAATATTTTCATAACAACATGAGTCAACTGCAATGATGAAAGTGAGAAACATGACTGATATTTAAAATGGTTCGCAAGCGCTGCTTTCTTTATAGTTTAGTTAGTAGTTCACCATGAAGAAAAAGCTGCCAGCTCAGGGTGCCATTTTATAACAGTGATGAAAACTGTCATGTCATGAATACAGGCTGAATTTACACTGCAAGTCTTAATGCACAGATCCGATCTTTTGACCATATCTGATTTTTTGGCCAGTGTGTTTACATTGACTTTAGATGCGACTGTTATCCGATATCTGTGTTTGCATTACTTCCTGCCCCTAAATGATTGTCATTGATAGTTTTTCCTGCACATAGTAGATCCTCAGGTTTTACATGGTGCTATTAAAATTATTTATATATTTCACTGAGTGGCCAGGATTAGCCTACCTGTCAGAATGGATAAGTTAACAGCTGTCAGTGTCATGGATGTATTGCAGCACGAATTCTGACTGAATGTATATAGACCGGAAAATAAAGGTAATTTGCGTTTTATATTTTATCAGTTTTATAATTTTTTTTAATGAATTCAAGGGAGCAAGGGAGAGCTCGAGAGAGAGAGAGAGTAGCTTCAGTGAAGCTTTTGGATTATACGAAAAACAACAACACAACGGTCTCTTTTAAATTAACTGGGCAAAGGTTAAAATTCAGCTGCTGAATGTGTGTGTGTTCGCAATTTCTTTCTAGAAAAATAGATAACGTTAGACATAAAGTTCTCACCTGAAGCTGCAGATTTTTAGTGCAAGTGCATACAAGCACATCTGCTTCATAATACAACATTAAAGCTACCTTTTAGTGAGCAAAAGTGCCGCCCTCGCCTTGTGATGGCTTGGAAATGTAAATGGGAATCGGATATGCGTGTTTAGACGTAGGTCGCATGTCCAGAGATCGGATGTGTATTGGATTTAAAACCACATTTGGAAGTGGCTCAGATTGGGATGCAGAAAAATCGGATCTCATGTGGATTTTTGTGTTTACACGTGTGCAACTAATTCCGATCTGTGTCAGTGTAAACACAGCCACAGTTGAGTGTAACAACGCCCTTCAGCTGTGTTCCTGCAGGGGGCGCTCAACATAATAAATGGGTAACACTTTAGATTACAGCCCGGAAAGTACTGCGTAATTACAACAAATTTACAGCATAACTTTCAATAATTATAGTGTAACTATACAGTAAGTACGTGTAAGTATAGGGGAACAATATGTGAAGTATTAGGAATAAAGGGGTAACAACCAGGAAAAATAACAAATTATTCATACTTTCAATATTTTATAACTAAGGGGTACGTATGACATAACTAAGGGGTAAATATGACATTACGGGCCGTAAATTAAAGTGGTGCTTGTTACCCTCTTATTTCATGTAGTTACAGGGTAAGTAATTAATATAAATAAATAAATAAATAAAAACGCAAACAGTCATATCACTTGGAAAACTTTATTTGAAAAACAACTTATTTCAAAACAGATTTAAAGTTACAACACTTCTTATTTGTTTCTCTTGCTTAGCTTCTTCCTCCTCTTGTTCCTCTTTTTCTTTCTTTCCACTGATGAATCTTAAGAGGGAATCCCATTTGCTATTCTGTATTTAAAAAATACAGAACACCCGGAAATGTGCTCACCGTTTACTCATCTTTTACCCTCATGCCATCTGAGATGTATACGACTTTCCTTCTTAAGATGAACACAAAAAGGATTTTAGAAAAAAAATAAATCATCTGGGAACGCTTTAATGCAAGCTCACGTGTTCCTAAAAGTCGAAGCATCAAACAGCACAAACAGCAATAACTACAGTAATCCATATGACCCTAATGGATGAATCGATGTCTTCTGAAGTGAAACGATACGTATTTGTAAGAAAAATACCAAATATTTGAATATTTTTAAAACTTTCGACTTCTGCGCGTGCATACGAGGGTTGAGAGTTCATGCTTGACGTAAATTGAAGTGTGACGTAGGTGTGCCGAGAAACTCACGCAGATGTTGGATGCCGTCAGTTTTTTTTATTATTATTATTATTTTAGTAATGCTCACAACAAAATACACAGAATAACAGATAATGAGAATGAGAAACAAACAAGACAGAATAACAGAGACGGCAGTTCTCGCGCGAGTTTCACATGAATCTCCCGCGAGAACGTCATGAAAGCTTCATGCTGCTTCATCGAACCGCATCGAACGCGAAGTCGACTCTCATGCAGGCGCTGGTGACAGTTGGTCAGAAACGAAAAGATGAATAGCCTAAACCATGAGAAAATTTCGGGGTGTACTGTATTTTCTTATAATACAGAATAGCAACGGGATTCCTTCTTAAGATTCATCAGCTGAGAAACAAGAGGAGGTGGAAAACAAGCGAGAAACAAAAACAACCAAAAAACGGACAAAACTTGTTACTTTCTGTCAGGACTTTAGAGTTTGAAATGAAAAGTTGATTTAAAAAAAATGAATAATAAGTGTTGTAGACCTGTTTTTAATAAAGTTGTTTTTAAATAAAGGTTTCGGAGTCAGTGATATCAGATTGTTTGAATTTTATTAATTACTTACACTGTAACTACATGAAATAAGAGGGTAACAAGCTCCACTTTAATTTACGGCCCGTAATGTCATACTTACCCCTTAGTTATATGTCATAGGTATCCCTTAGATATAAAATATTTACAGTATAAATAATTTGTTCTTTTCCTGGTTGGTTCCCCTTTATTCCTAATACTTCACATATTGTTCCCCTATACTTACACGTACTTACTGTATAGTTACACTATAATTATTGAAAGTTATGCTGTAAATTCGTTGTAATTACGCAGTACTTTCCGGGCTGTAATCTAAAGCGTTACCTAAACAATAAAGCCTTTTGAATTGCATTTTTAAAAAATATACCACTGAAAGAAAGAGAACAATCCATAAACAATCCTCATTATTTATAAAACACACTTGAAGAATCTTTAAAGTTCAGCGTTCTGCTTTAGATTTCAATACTTCCTGAAAAAGATGAACACATAAAGCCACAAATAAGTGAATCTCATAAGGTATATATGTAAAATCAGTTTGTGAGAAATGACACCATTAGGTTTCTGATGTGTTAATATGAGCTTGATGTTGTTCAGCTCTTCTGGATCTGATGTCATAAACCAGAAGAATGACAGTAGCCACGCCCACCAGAGCAGAGAGGACCAATCGGATCACAGCTTCAGTAGGACCACAACAGTGGACAGAGTCTGAGGAATAAAAACATCAAAGTGAGATCAGCTCAGACAATGAACACTAATATCAGGAATATCTGAAGGACAGGAGAAATGATCTCTACTCACCATAGACAGAAACTCTGAAAGCTTTAGATGATCGTTTTGCTCCGTTTATCATCATCACATAATCTCCAGCATGTTCAGTTGTGAAGTTTGTGATGGTCAGAGATCCAGTTTGATTATCCATCTTCAGTCTGTCTCTGAATCTCCCATCGAAAACATCATATACAGTGATGTTGTTGACCCGTTTTTTGATTTCTGCTATTAAAGTGTTTCCAAACCTCCACTGAATCACATCATCATCCTTCATTTCAGTAAGATCAGAGTTTAGAGTGACTGAATCTCCCTCCTTCACTGATATTTCAACTGTATCACCAAACAGAGAGAAAACAGAAATAGAGTGCATCACAGATTAACATGTATTAATAAAAATCATAATGTTATTTAAGTAAATAGTATTAAACTTATTTCCTTATAAAACAACAGAACAAAAGGAGCAAAATTGTGTATGGATTTAAATTTTAACTGGTGATAAAATATAAAACAGGAGAAACAAATAAACTCACCAAAGACAAGGAGAACGAAAAACTTTCTCACACTTTTGGTCTGTAGTTCATAATCTCCAGTATGTTCAGTTGTGATGTTCGTGATGGTCAGAGATCCAGTTTGATTGTCCAGCTTCAGTCTGTCTCTGAATCTCCCATCAAGAACATCATCATATACAGTGATTCTGTCGACACGTTTATTGATTTCAGCTATTAAAGTGTTTCCAAACCTCCACTGAATCACATCATCATCCTTCATTTCAGTCAGATCAGAGTTTAGAGTGACTGAATCTCCCTCCTTAACTGATATTGTAACTGTATTACCAAACAGAAAAACAAAAACAAACAGGGTGCTTCACAGATTAATATTTATAAATAACTATTATTTTTATGAAAGTAAATTGTATTAAACTTATTTCCTTATAAAACAACAGAACAGAACGAAAGAAACAAAATTGTGTATGGATTAAAATTTTAACTGGTGATAAAAAATAAAACAGGTGAAACAAATATTAAACTCACCAAAGACATTGAGAATGAAAATCTTCCACTCTCTGTTGATCTCTAGTTTATAATCTCCAGTATGTTCAGTTGTGATGTCTGTGATGGTCAGAGATCCAGTTTGATTGTCCAGCTTCAGTCTGTCTCTGAATCTCCCATCAAGAACATCATCATATACAGTGATTCTGTCGACACGTTTATTGATTTCAGCTATTAAAGTGATTTCAGTCGAAAACCACCACTGAATCACATCATCATCCTTCATTTCAGTAAGATCAGAGTTTAGAGTGACTGAATCTCCCTTCTTCACTGACTCATACTTCACTTTATCACCAAACGCATCTGAAGAACAGAGTTTTCATAGATTAAAGTTTTAAAATTACTTTATGTTGGTTTGATGAAGCTTCACTAAACACTTCTAATCATTTAAATGTGAAGTGAATAATATTCTGCAGCAGTACAAAGATAAAAGATGATACATTAAAAGAGAAATAAACTCATATAGAACAATAACTAATTAAAAAGACAGTTTTACTTTAATGTTTAACATCACACTAAAACTAATGTGGTTGAGTATCTGAGCTTCATATTTATATTATTTTATTTAATCAATCAATAATAATTCCAATCTGAATTACTGACAGTAAAATCACAGTTCAATTATTTCTATATGAGAATAACACTGAACATTAATCTTCTCTGACTAATCTAACCAGTCATTTATTACATGGTACCAGAACATAAACAACTGAATCCATTAAAACATGTTTAAAACTCACCATCCAGACGCCAGAAACACAAACAGAACAAAACAATCCAAAACATCTTCAGCGGTTTCAGGCCACAAATATGAAAAGAGAAACTCTTCAAAACTGCTTCAGTAATAAAGTGACAGATGCACTGATGAGAAACTGCTCTGTAGTAATCTATTTCACCTCCCCCCAAACACTCCCCAACCTTACCACATCACATGAGAAAAACAAAACAACAACAACAACAAAAAAAAAACTTTTTGTGCAATTCTGAGAGTGCTCCACACAGGTGAGTGGGCCTGTACAAAACACCTGTAGTAACACACTCTCCTCTGTGCACTAGACACTTTTTAGACACACATAAATCATACAAAAGTCTCTATTACATGTTTGTTTACATGCTCAAACCAAAAAATAATTTTGCACTGTTCCCCAGCCAGCTGCTTGCTTAACTTACAATGTTTCTCTTTGCACATGTACAGTATTTATGCAAAAGCAATTGTATATGTATTTATAGTCGGACTCTCTCAGTAGGTTAGTTGTTTATAGGTTTATACTGTCTGTAGCACCGTGGTCCTGTGAGGCACGACATTTCGTTCCAATGTATGTCACCACATGTAGCGAAATGACAATAACGCTCAACTTGGCTTCACCAGTAAAATGAAGTGAAACTCCACCGTCAGCTAAAATCTTTAAGTGTTAATGTATTGGACCATCTAACACTTTAATTCAACCTCTGAACTCTGTCACTTTGAGCTCATGTGGGCCTCAACTTCCAGTAGATGACATTATTTTCAACAGAAATAAACTGACCCATAACATGATAAAAATGTCTTAACAAGATGAAGCAGCAGTTTCTTCTTGTCAACTTTTATCTTGTTGCTTCATCAAGATGGAGCAACAGTTTCATCTTGTCATGAGATCCTGTGAGTGTTTGGCTCTGATATCTCCTGTAACTGTCTTCAGGTCATTTGTAACTCTGGACCACAAAACCAGTCGCACAGGTATATTTTTTAGCAATAGCCAACAATACATTGTATGGGTCAAAATGATCGATTTTTCATTTATGCCAAAAATAATTAGGATTTTAAGTAAAGATCATGTTCCATGAAGATATTTCCTACCGTAAAAAAAAAAAAAAAAAAAAAAAATTAGTAATATTAGTAATATGAGTTGCTAAGGACTTAATTTTGACAACTTTAAAGGCGATTTTCTCAATTATTTTTTTTTTTGCACCCTCACATTACAATTTTTCAAATAGTTGTATCTCGGCCAAATATTGTCCTATCCCAAATCATACATCAATGGAAAGACCTGGAAGTCAGCTGATGTGAGCTTGACTGACGTGACCTGCCAGAACTGGTGCTACGCTTGATTTCTGTCAGGACCACTATCATCAAATATGATTGATAACTGCATACAGTTTGTATTGGCGGTGCGGTTCTGTTCTGGGCAAGAACTCCCTGCGCATTGATGCAGCCTAGCATGGATAAGAGCAAGAAGAGCAGCAATAACCCCCAAAACAAATCCATATGTTGAAATTGGTAATGTTACCAATACCTGAAAAGCTTAAGCCAAAACGTTGCCAACAATACCGGAAAGCCTAAACAATGAGCATGTTGTTCTTACCAAGATGTCCTAAACGGGTATGTTGCCAATAACCGCATAAGGTACAGCAACAAACATTTTGCCGGCAGTCGTTCTGTAAGCAAACATCAGAGCCTTGAATTGGATGCGAGCAGCTACTGGCAGCCAGTGCAGACTGATGAAGAGAGGAGTGACGTGCGCTCTCTTCGGTTCGTTGAAGACCAGTCTTGCTGCAGCATTCTGGATCAGTTGTAGAGGCTTGACAGTGCATGCTGGAAGGCCAGCCAAGAGAGCATTACAGTAGTCCAGTCTGGATATAACAAGAGCTTGGACAAGAATTTGTGTGGAATGCTCCGACAGGAAGGGTCTAATCTTCCTGATGTTGTACAAGGCAAATCTGCAGGACCGGGTCGTTGCTGCAACATGATCTGTGAAGGTTAGACCATCATCCATCACCACTCCAAGGTTTCTGGCTGTCCTGGAAGGAGTGATGGTTGAAGACCCAAGTTGAACTGAAAGGTTGTGATGAAGTGTTGGGTTTGCACCGACCACAAGCAGTTCCGTTTTTGCAAGGTTGAGTTGGAGGTGGTGGTCCTTCATCCAGGCAGAAATGGCCGTCAGGCAGGCTGTGATGCGACCAGCAACCGTCGGATCATCTGGTTGGAATGAGAGGTAGAGTTGTGTGTCATCAGCATAACAGTGATGGGAGAAACCATGATCCTGAATGACCGATCCTAGTGATGACGTGTATCAAAATGCTGTTAGAGCCGCTAGATCTTCGTATTTTTCGCGAATTATATCACATAATGCAAATAATCCGAAGGTATTATTTTCGACTATAGATAAAGTATTGAGTCCGTCTATCAATTATTTTCCTTCCTCGTCCAAGGATCTGTGTGATAGTTTTTTAAAATATTTTAGTGATAAGGTTGTTCTTATTCGGTCGCATATTGTGCCTGTAGGCAATGTAGTAGTCGATATAATTAATCCTTCTCATTGTTTAAGTAAATTTGCATCTATTACATTAGCTCAGTTGGAAAAGATAATAATGCATTTAAAGCCGACTACCTCACATTATGACGTTCTCCCGTCGCGATTGTTTAAAGAGGTTGTAGATACTATTGGTCCTAATATACTATTGATTATCAATAGTAGTTTATATCATGGAATTGTACCTTCAAGGTTTAAGCATGCGATTATTGAGCCGGTTTTAAAAAAACATAATTTGGATTCGCATGAGTTAAAAAATTTTAGACCTATTTCGAAATTGACTTTTATGAATAAGATTTTAGAGAGAGTTGTCCATAATCAACTTACAGATTTCTTGATTGAAAATAATTTAATGGATATCTTTCAGTCTGGATTTAGGACCAAACACAGCACAGAATCAGCATTATTGAAGGTTACGAATGATATTTTGTTAAGTATTGACTCTGGGAAAAGTGTTGCCTTAATGATGTTAGATTTAAGTGCAGCCTTTGATACTTTAGATCATGCTATTTTAATAGACCGCCTTAGAGATTATGTAGGAATTAATGGTGTAGCCCTAAAGTGGTTTTCCTCTTATTTGCATGACAGGACATGCTCTGTTAAAATTGGAAATTATGTCTCTGCATCCGCTGCTATTTCTTGGGGGGTTCCTCAGGGATCAATTCTTGGTCCGACTCTGTTCTCTCTGTATATGTTACCCCTGCGGTCTATTTTTAAGCAGCATAATATTAACTATCATTTGTATGCTGATGATTTACAATTATACCTTCCATTGGAGTGTGATGGTTATGCATCTTTTACTAATTTTTATAAGTGCTTGACTGAGGTAAAGGGATGGCTAGCAAATAATTTTTTACAATTAAATGAGGATAAGACTGAGTTTATTATTTTTGGGAACAAGGAGCTTGGGAATTTTCCGGCTGGAAATAATATACTACTGTCCAACAATATGCAAAGTTATGTAAAGAATCTTGGAATATTTTTCGATTCTGACTTACGCTTTGATCGTCAAGTCAACAGCGTTGTGAAATCATCTTTTTTTCAGTTAAGAAAATTGGTTAAATTGAAACCAATTCTTTCGTACAAGGACTTGGAGATTGTTGTGCATGCCTTTGTTTTAACCCGGCTGGACTATTGTAATGCTCTTTATCTGGGCATAAGTGAATCACTGGTTGCTCGTCTTCAGTGTGTCCAGAATGCTGCAGCGAGATTTTTAACAAATACCAGAAAATGGGATCACATAACACCTTTATTGATATCCCTTCACTGGCTACCTGTTAAATACAGAATACAATATAAGGTGTTGATGTTTGTTTTTAAAGCACTACATGAGCAAGCTCCTGAGTACATAAAAGATATGTTAATTCCTTATCAGCCTCAACGTCACCTTCGCTCCTCTCGGAATATGCTCCTAACCGTCCCACGGTCTCGCTTGAGGCGTAGTGGAGACCGCGCTTTTTCTGTTGCGGCTCCTGCACTTTGGAATGTGTTGCCTCTATCCCTAAAAACCTCATCAGGCATTGATATTTTTAAAAAGGATTTGAAGACTTATTTATTCAATCAAGCTTTTGGCGTTTGATTAGGTCTGAGAACTGTGAGTGATTTGTTGTTGATTTCCTGGTGTCTTGTTTTAATGTATTTAATGTTTGTATGTATTTTAGTGTTATTGATTAGCTTAACCATGGACAGCACTTTGGTCCATTTTAATGGTTTTGAAAGTGCTTTATAAATAAAAGTTGAGTTGAGTTGAGTTGAGTAGATGGAGAAGAGAAGTGGACCAAGCACAGAGCCCTGAGGTACCCCAGTAGCAAGATGATGTGACTTGGACACCTCACCTCTCCAAGATACCCTGAAGGACCTACCTGAGAGGTAAGACTCGAACCACTGGAGCGCGGTTCCCGTGATGCCCTTCGACATGAGTGTAGACAGGAGGATCTGGTGGTTCACTGTGTCAAAGGCAGCAGACAGGTCCAGCAAGATGAGTACTGATGATTTTGAAGTTGCTCATGCCAGTCTCAGGGCTTCAGTGACTGAGAGCAGGGCAGTCTCAGTAGAGTGGCCACTCTTGAAACCAGACTGGTGGTTGTCAAGGAGGTTGTTCTATGTGAGATAAGTAGACAGTTGGTTGAATACAACTCTCTCAAGTGTCTTAGCAATGAAAGGAAGAAGGGATACTGGTCTGTAGTTTTCTAAAAGAGCTGGATTCAGAGTGGGTTTCTTAAGCAGTGGGGTAATCCTAGCCTGCTTAAAAGCTGTGGGAAATGTTCCAGTGTAAAGGGAGGAATTGATAATGTGAGTGAGTGCAGGTAGAATTGAGGAGGAGATGGCCTGAAGAAGAGGAGTGGGGATAGGGTCTAGCGGACAGGTAGTAGGGTGATTGGAAAGAATGAGTTTGGAAACATCTGCCTCAGAAAGCATGGAGAAGGAGGGGAGAATTTGTGTGTTTTCAATTAAGATGTTCTTGTCAGTGTGTGGTGTGGAGAATTGGCCGCTGATGGTTGTTATTTTATGTGTGAAGAAAGTGGCAAAGTCATCAGCTGTAAGAACTGATGTGGGAGGGAGGGGAGGAGGGCAAAGAAGAGAAGAGAAGGTTTTGAAAAGTGTTCGGGAGTCGTTTGAGTTGTTAATTTTAGTGTGATAGTAGGAGGTTTTAGCATTGGAGACATTAGTAGAGAAAGAAGAAAGGAGTGACTGATATAAGCTAAGGTCAGTAGGATTTTTAGATTTGCGCCACTTCCTCTCTGCAGCCCTGAGTCTAGACCGACGCTCACGGAGAACATCAGAGAGCCAGGGGGCAGAGGGGGTGGCGCGGGCTGGTCTGGTTAAAAGGGGGCAGAAATCATCTAAGCAAGATGATAGAGTGGTGCAGAGAGTGTCAGTAGCAGTGTTAGTGTCCATTGATGAGAACTGGTTAGCGGGAGGAAGTGTGGATGAGACCGAAGAGGATAGATGAGATGGTGAATAAATTGCCTTAAACAAAAACATTGTGAAGCCTAAATTGATCATAAGTCCATTGGTGTCAATGGTTTTACAATCAACATAGGCTCACAATGCTTTTGGGAAATGCAACCCAGAGCACTACCACAGTGATTACTTTCTTATTAAAGTCATTTGTAAGTTTGTTATCAGGTCCTCAGCCCAAGCACAAGTGCAACAATTCACCACAATGGTAACCCTAAAACTATTAATTAACAGAAACTTTTAAATACCAACATAATAGAACAGTAAACATTAAAAAGACTTTCCATTTTCTCAAACTGTTTAAAATAACACTTTATTTCAAGATTTACTCTCCTAGTTACTCTCAAGTTAAGTCAAAGAGTAATCGTTTCAAGTCAATTTAACATGAATCAATCACATTTAAACCATAAACCTGATACAATGGTGTTGAATCAAAATAAATAGTTTAAATAAACTGAACGGCATCAAAACATCTTTTTTCTGAGTGTAGGCCACACTGAAATGTGCAGTTTTATCACACAGCACAATGCCACAGATGTTGCAAGTTTTGAGGAAGCGTGCAATTGGCATGCTGACTGCAGGAATGTGCACCAGAGCTGTTGCCCGTGAATTGAATGTTCATTTCTCCACCATAAGCCGTCTCCAAAGGTGTTTTAGAGATTTTGGCAGTACATACACGCCAGCTCAGGACCTCCACATCCAGCATCTTCACCTCCAAGATTGTTTGAGACCAGCCACCTGGACAACTGCTGCAACAATCGGTTTGTATAACCAAAGGAATTTCTGCACAAACTGTCAGAAACATTGATTATTGATGGCATTTTGAATGCACAGAGCAGGCATGAAAACGGGTCAGGGGTGAAAAAGGTGAGAAGGATATTACCCCTCTAGGGGGGTCCGGGCGCATGCTCCCCTGGAAGAAAAATTTAAATATTCCACATTTTAAAGCATCAATCTGATGCATTTTGAGATGCTTTTTTGCCAATCTGGGGAGAGCTGGAGAAACTTAACTTCAGCCATGAGTCAAAAATTATTATGGCCTCCTTACTAAGTATTATGCAAGCCATTGCATGCCAGCCTGTCACTGGGTCTAACATTTACAGTATATTTGGGGGAAGAACCTAACGCTATGATTGGTCGAACTCTTCTTCTTTTGCTGTTGCTTGATTTGTGGACGTGCACAGAGGCGTCACCAAGTTTTTGCGTAGTTTAGAGTGACAAATCGTACCAGCATACTTTGAAGTCAAAATGCGTATCCGCTACGTGAATTGCGTACAGGTTGGCAGGTCTGCTTATTGATATGGTGGACCACTTACCTTCTGCCTTGTCAGTCCCCTCACCTCAAAATCTAACTCCTCAAAAACAGTAGCATTAGCTAATAATTTTCCACCAGAGCTTTAGCTAGCTGGCTAACATTGTGTTCTCTCCTGCTGTGTTCAGTGACTCAGTTCATCAAGCTGTAGCTAACGTTAGCTAAGTCTATGTCAACAGAGTTCCTGGGTAACTTATATACCAGAAAATATTAAAATTATTGAAACCATTCAGGGCTCAAGGCTAAGGATTTTTTCTGCTGGCCCAGTTGGGCCAGTGGTTCAAATTTTTACTTGACCCGCCGAAATTTTCCAGGCCCCACAACAAAAAAATTAATAAAAGTAAAAGACAAGAAAATGGGCCTATAAAATAAGCATAGTTATTGTTTTCATTGTTTTTGATAAATTTAACCTCAATACATAAGGTTATGACACCAAAAGCTACTAGATTTATTTTAAATATTACACTCAAAAAAATGATTCTAGCTGCTTGTTCAGTTTATTTAAATAAAATAAGCTGAACCAACACAAATCTTTAGTTTTTTACTTAATTGGCATTCACACTCAATTGTATTATGTTAAATGAAATTAAATTTGCAAAATGTTAGGTCAACCTAAACCATTTGTGTTGGGACTACATGAATCATTTATGTTGCATTGATTGAACCTGGGCAGTGGATTTCTAGTTCCCAGCATGCTTTGCATAGGGAAAGATTGGGACAGTAAATGTTGAACTTAAGTGCTGTTTAATGTGTTTTTTAGTAAAGGGAAATACCTTTTAAAGTTTGAAGTTCAGTTATATTTGACATTTAAAAGAGTTTATGTTATGTCGATTTTTTGAGGTTACCATTATGCTGAAGTGTAGACCTTGTGGTTAGGCTCTAGGTGGCTATGTAAAACAAATTTATATTGTTTTCAACGAGCATTAACTGTGCTCAAGCCAGTAATGAGAAGTTCTTTATCTGATCATTACTTGCATGCTATAAATGTTACTTAGCATATGAATAAGTGTTATTTTAGTTTAGTTTTTATAGAAATATAAATAAATTACTTGGAGGGCCAGCACAAATTTTACACAGTCTACATATGGTCATCAGCTTTTCCCCTCTCAATGGTAATGAAACATGTATGTCTGTGTACAACAGCTACTCAAAACCTAAGCACAAGCGCACATCTTCACCATGATGGTAACAAAAAAAAAAAAAAAAAAAAAAGCACTGGTTGGATCAACAAGAATGAATTATGTTCAGGAAACATGCACAGAATACGTCAAATGAAACTGGTGTGATCTCATTCAATTAGGATGAATTTCACTCATTAGTACAATTAACCTAGCTTAAGTTCAAATAAATCAGTTCAACTGTGTGGAAATAGGTGTCATAATTGAATTAAGTTAGACCAACAAGTTATTTTTTTGAGTGTAGACAAATAAACAGTAAGTAGTAAAATAGTCACAAATAATCAAATTACGAGTAATAGCACAAATAAATACAACAGAACAAACATATAAATTAAATGGTGCTTTTCAAGTTTTTTATGTAGGTTTAAACATAAGATTTTCAGATACATAAATTGTAATTAATGTATAAAGTTAGAATAGATAACTTTATTAAAGTTAATCAAGAGCAGTTACAGATGCATAAAAAATGTTTTTAATGTTCAAAATATAAAACGTTAAATACTGTTATTTGAAATTTTTAAAAATGAAGACACTTTAAATGTGAAATTTAACCCGCCAGTAGGTGGCAGCGAATCACTGTTAATGAGCGAATCATTGAGATTCAACTGATTCATTCAAACGGCTGATTCATTCAGGAAGTGTTGCTCAAAGACGCAAAACAATTCTGTGGACTTTGGAACTATTTTCGTTGGTGAAATACAGCGAAACAGACGATTTGGTGTCTAAAATGTAAGTCACTTGATATTATGTTCTTGTTCATTAAACTGTATGCTGAATAAATCCAATATCACATTTGTAATCATGCTAATATTTGGAGAAAAACGGAGCTCTTTGTGTAATATTGATTAACTTTATCAAATTATATATGAAATATATACAGGGGCATTTTTTGCCCCTTATCTTGAATTTTGGGGGCATTTTAATAGACTAAATCACGCAGTGAAAGCGTACACTTTAATGTAAGCACACACTACTCTAACCGTAGGTAACAATAACTATGCTGTGTCTAGTAACGTTAGACTGTTTTTGTAAAGTGAGGGACATACTCGATAATTTCAGATCGTTAAATCAACAATTAGCCTACGATATTATAGACGATATATAACGCACACCCTACAGCACTGGCCCGATCGGGCAAGTGACCGGTGCGTCTACTGTCCCGCGCGTCGTTCACACTGGCCCCGGGCCATCGGGCAGTCCTTATTGTCGAGCCCTGCTATCACTCACCAAATACAGTCAGGTAAATCGCCGAGGCCAGGCGTGCTTTCAGCTTCTGATGGTGGTCTGCACTGGTGATGCAAGGCCCTTTGCGTTAATATTTCCATGCCCTTCTTGCACGCGCATCTGTTCAAAGTTCACTGAATATGATTATTTAATACATGATTCACGTAGGTCACCTATTTTGGTTACAAAACGGCGAATTTCGCCAAAAGGTGATGGATTTTCATGCCTGACAGAGATACCGTGACGAGATCCTGAGGCCCATTGATGTGCCGTTCATCCACAACCATCACCTCATGTTGCAGCATGATAATGCACGGCCCCATGTTGCAAGGATCTGCACAGTTCCTGGAAGCTGAAAACATCCCAGTTCTCGCATGGCCAGCATACTCACCGGACATGTCACCCATTGAGCATGTTTGGGATGCTCTGGATCGGCGTATATGACAGCGTGTTCCAGTTCCTGCCAATATCCAGCAACTTCACACAGCCACTGAAGAGTGGACCAACTTTCCACAGGCCACAATCAACAACCTGATCAACTCTATGCGATGGAGATGTGTTGCACTGCGTGAGGCAAATGGTGGTCACACCCGATACTGACTGGTTTTCAGGACCCCCCCCCAATACAGTAAAACTGCACATTTTACATTTATAATTTTGTTCAGTGTAGTTGTAGTCAGGGAAGCATACACCCGTTGCCTAATACATGAGCTAGTGTTTATTATTGGGGGATGCTCACACCCCTAGTGGCAGTCTGGTTATGGAAGCATGTACCCTTTGCCTAATACATAAACAAATACACTATATTTTTATTTTTTTAAATGTATTTATTTATTACTGGGGGAAGCTTACACCTCTAGCGGCAGCAAATCTGATACAATATTTTTTGTAGAAAATGACCGATCGATTCGCTAGATAAGACCCTTATTCCTCATCTGGTATCGTTTAAAGCCCTTGAAGCTGCACTGAAACTGCAGTTTGGACCTTCAATCTGTTGGTAGCCATTGAAATCCACTATATGGAGAAAAATCCTGGAATGTTTTCCTCAAAAACCTTCATTTCTTTTCGACTGACGAAAGAAAGACATAAACATCTTGGATGACATGGGGGTGAGTAAATTGATCAGGAAAAGTGTATTTAAAAGCGGACTAATCCTTTAAGGTTGAACTACTGTAGTCACATGAACTGTTTTAAATATGTCTTTAGTACCTTTCTGGGCATCTGAAAGTGTTAATTGTCTTGCTGGTGATGGAGGCCTCACAGATACATGAGATTTCATCAAAAACATCTTAATTTGTGTTCTGAAGATAAATGAAGGTCTTACAGGTGTGGAACAACATGAGGGCGAATAATAAATGAATGAATTTTCACTTTTGGGTGAACTAACCCTTTAAAATCACAGTGCAGCACAGCTACAACACCATATTACTTATATAAAGTTAGTATTCCTGCAGGGGGCGCTCAACATAATACATGTAATAAAACATGCAGAGACTCTAGAACCTCAGAGTGAGAAAACTTTATTGATAAAGACAAGGAAATATAAACAATAAAGCCTTTTGAATTGCATTTTTAAAAATATACCACTGAAAGAGAGGGCACAAGATTAAACAATAAACACTTGAAGAACGTTCAAAGTTCAGCGTTCTGCTTTAGATTTCAATACTTCCTGAAAAAGATGAACACAAAGCCACAAATAGGTAAATCTCATAAATTATGTAAAATTAGTAAGTGAGGAATTATTTCATCAATGAGGCACCTGATGTGTGAATATGAGCTTGATGTTGTTCAGCTCTTCTGGATCTGATGTCATAAACCAGAAGAATGACAGTAGCCACGCCCACCAGAGCAGAGAGGACCAATCGGATCACAGCTTTAGTAGGACCACAACAGTGGACAGAGTCTGAGGAATAAAAACATCAAACTGAGATCAGATCAGTCAATAAACACTAATATCAAGAATATCTGAAGGACAGGAGAAATGATCTCTACTCACCATAGACAGAAACTCTGAAAGCTTTTAATAAAGGTTTTACTCTCGTTCTCATCATATAATCTCCAGCATGTTCAGTTGTGAAGTTTGTGATGGTCAGAGATCCAGTTTGAATGTCCAGCTTCAGTCTGTCTCTGAATCTCCCATCAAGAACTTTATCATTTACAGTGATTCTGTTGGTCCGTTTAAAGATTAAAGCTATTAAAGTGTTTCCAAACCTCCACTGAATCACATCACCATTCTTCATTTCAGTAAGATCAGAGTTTAGAGTGACTGAATCTCCCTCCTTCACTGATATTTCATCTGTATCACCAAACAGAAAAAAACAAAAACAGAAACAGGGTGAATCACAGATTAATATTTATAAATAACTTTATGATTTTTATGAAAGTAAATAGTCTGAAACATATTCTTATAAACAACAGAACAAAAGAAGCAAAATTGTGATTACAAATTTACCAGTGATAAAAAATAAAACAGGTGAAACAAATATTAAACTCACCAAAGACAAAGAGAATAAAAAACTTTCTCACACTGTTGATCTCTAGTACATAATCTCCAGCATGTTCAGTTCTGGTGTCTGTGATGGTCAGAGATCCAGTTTGTTTGTCCAGCTTCAGTCTGTCTCTGAATCTCCCATCAAGAACATCATCATATACAGTGATTCTGTCGGCCGTTACATTGATTTCAGCTATTAAAGTGTTTCTAAACCGCCACTGAATCACATCATCATCCTTCATTTCAGTAAGATCAGAGTTTAGAGTGACTGAATCTCCCTCCTTCACTGTCACTGATATTTTAACTGTATCACCAAACAGAAAAAAGGTTTTTTATTATTATACCTTTATTTAACCAGGGAAGAAAATCACACTGAGATAGATATCTCATTTACAAGTGAGCCCTGGCCAAGGTAGCAGCACACAATAAACAAAATAAAAAAAACAAACAAAATAAAATTAAATACATAAAACAATAATCACAACATACACATTTACAACAATTAAACAAGATTAAGAACAAGTGCAGAAAGTTTGTTAAGGTATAGCTTAAACTCATTGATTGAAATAATCTTTGAATCTCATTCCAAAAATGTGCATCACAGATTAATATTTATAAATATCTTTATGATTTCATTAAAGTAAACAATGTCAAATTTATTTTATATAAAACAACAGAACAGAACAAAAGAATGAAAAATGTGACAAAAATGGTGATATAAATAAAACAGGTGAAACAAATATTAAACTCACCAAAGACTTTGACAAAGAACTTCTTTCTCACACTGTTGATCTCTAGTGTATAATCTCCTTCATGTTCAGTTGTGATGTTTGTGATGGTCAGAGATCCAGTTTGATTGTCCAGCTTCAGTCTGTCTCTGAATCTCCCATCAAGAACATCATCATATACAGTGATTCTGTCGGCCGTTACATTGATTTCAGCTATTAAAGTGTTTCCAAACCTCCACTGAATCACATCACCATCCTTCATTTCAGTAAGATCAGAGTTTAGAGTGACTGAATCTCCCTTCTTCACTGACACTGACTTCTCTTCATCACCAAACGCACCTGAAGAACAGAGTTTTCATAGAATTAAAGCTTTAAAATCACTTGATGTTGATTTGATGAAGTTTCACTAAAACACTTCTAATCATTTAAAGCACAATATGTAAGATTTTTGCAGTAAAATATCCAAAAACCACTAGTCCAGTGTTATATATTTTGTTCAGTTGAGCACTTAGAATATCCCAAATGTTTCCAACTATTTGTAAATCGTGTAAAAAATAGCTATTTTAACCAAAGATACGGGACGTGTGAGGAGTCGCCTGTCAATGGAGTCATATCTGTGATACCACTTATAGTACATTTGAACCTATAGTGTACTACGAGTGGAAACTATATATATATTTTTAAATACAGATATCCCTTTGGTACAATATAAAATAATAAAAAAAAATCTTAATTTTGAATATTTAAAAAACTGTAGCTTCATCAAAATGGGTTGAAACTTGGTGACTTTTATGTCAATTGGTCACAGAAAAAAAAAAAAATAAGGGCATGATTGGAAAAGTCTAAGTGGTCGTAAAAAATGACCGACCATAGGAAATCAATAGGAAATTGCCAAAAACACAAAAATTCAAAATATTTTGGTGTGTACAATCTACAAATTGGCCACAATTCTGAAAAAAAGTACACAGCTGTAAAGGGATGACACTTTAAAACATCAAGAGTGTGATATAGACACACCCACTCACACACAAAAACAAAAACAAACACTTACACACACTATACACACACACACACATGAACTGTGCACCTGGAAGTACAGGCTTGTTCCTTTGCATGGTTCTGAGAATTTTTTTTTTTTTTGCACGTGGCATTTTTTAATGAATTTTAAATAAAAAAATGGGTAACAGAACGCTTCTTTGTGTTCTCTTTCTAACACAATGTTTAGGTTTGACTGTAATCATAAATCAAACACTAACACTTTGATTCAATATTTCTTACAAAAATATATCTAAAACTTGATAAGAAATAGTCTTTGAGATTGTCTTAATATATATTCATATCCTCAACCTAAAAAAATTAGGAAAATATGTCCAAAAACAACTAGGGAATTCACAAATATCTCCATATAGCTCTAAAGAGGCATCTAGTGTTCACACGACGATAATGCAAGTAATTGCTATATGCTGTCAACAGGGGGTGCTAAAAAATGTAAAAAAAAAAAAAAAAAAAAATATTTGAAAGGCCAAGACTCTATTGTAACCTGAAATACTGCAGTAATTGAAAAATAGTGAAAAAATATTAGGAAACATAATTTTTGTATTATTTTCAATGGGAAAAATTGATCATAATTATTGCATAAATGTTAATTAATATCATGAAATTCTCTCAAAATACAAAATAAATATAGCTGCAAGCAGCAATTCGGGGCCAAGCCCCAGAAGGGGCAGTAGCGCAATACGGAGCAGGAAGAGCAAAAACAGCAGAAATTGAATGTACATGCAAAACAGCTGGTTCAGAAGGACAGGTGGAAATGAAATGAAAATCAATAGAAGTTCAGAGAATGAACAGGGAATGAACTAAAAACACTTGTATCTCATTCAAGAGGAATAAAGATTAGTACAATGCTTATTTGGATAAAAAAGGTATCAAAATGACTCATTACACACAATTGTATAAAGGAACCCCACACGGGATTCGAATCCACGACCTCCGAGTCCAGTGTCCATTTCTCATCTCATTGCACCACTGTGCAGGTGAATGTTTCCACACCTGCCGAAGTTTATTAGTTCATGTGAAAATGAACTCAAAATGAAGAATTTTTATAAAACTGCACTGAATGTTATATTTAATAACTACTTTAGATCATTCTGCAGCTCATCATGCTGTAGCGCAATACAGAGCAGGAAGAGGAAAAACAGCAGAAAATGAACAAACATGAAACAGCTGGTTCAGAATTACGGGCGAAAATGAACTCAGAATGTACATAAGCTTAGATGAAAATGAACACAGCATGAAACAAAAAGCATTTATTTCTAATCCAAGAGGCAGTAAAGGAATCAAAACACACTATTTCATAAAACCACTCCACCTGGGATTCAAACCCACTATCTTGGGGTGCAGAGCTCATCAGGTAACTGGCTTTACACATTGAGCTACTTGAGGATGCACATTCAACAGACTGTGGAAGAAACCTTTTAGTCTAACAAAGAATTCACAAAAAAAGCAGGAGGAGGAGTAGTGAAAAAATGGAATACTGTACTTTTCAAAATGGCCACTACTGTACTAGGTGGAGTCTTAATGTAAGATATTGAATGTGATCAGTATGAAGAGAGGAATCAGTTGTATTGACATTCATTTTTCTGGAACAAAGGGTTCAAAAGTTATAACCTTTACAAAAGTGAATATTTGAACTGGTGGTGGCGCTATAGACTTAGTCCTAGATACTCCAAAGTTGGTCAAATTACTTTTAATTACTATCACTACAAGCATGCCAAATTTGATAATTTTCCTTCTTATGGTTCATTGATTACCATACAGGGGGAAGAAGAATAACTACGAATTTGGACATAAAGGAATTGCATGTGATAGCTTCAGATTAGACCAGTTTTAGGCAGAATGCCTAGAACAGACACAAGTTCTGCATCTTTTCCTGCCACAGTACCTCATGCGGTCTGGGCATGTGTCACACTGAGTTTCGAACCCACGATGCAGAGCATTCGGGATCCGTGGCGTAACACATTGAGCTAATCAGCCATGCAAGTTCATCAGTATGCTAAGCAGAGGTTTCAGTGTGAGAAAGAGTTCACCAGAAAATAAAGCTTCATAGCATGTTAACCATATTAGTATGCAAAGTTATTTAATGCCAACTAAATTTTGGTTAACCTGTTGACTGAAGACCACATTAGAAAGAATAGCAATAGTTTAACATGCTAAGCAATTACTGTGCTAAGCTAACTAGCATAAGACAACAAACACAAGCAAGGTCACATTCAGAGATGAATATCTCGGAAATGGTAGTGAATATCAAAAATCTGTTCAGTCATTTCTGTGCGGCTCGGTCCAAAGATCATCTGAGCTGATTTTGGACAAAATTGACCAAAATTTGTAGGAGGAGTAGCGAAAAAAATGTTTTTCATTTACTTCAATACGGCAGACAGGTACATTTAAGGAAAATAACAAATGATACATTGTCGGAATCGGCATAAGCCAGGGAATAAAATGACATGAAGCATACACATTTTGGAAAGTGTTTTCAAAAGTTATAAGCGTTTTTGAAATAATCATTACATCTGTGGAACAGTAGGTGGCGCTGTGCTGAAACTTCTCAGGTACCTTCACGACCTTCTAAAGGTCATACATACCAATTTTTGTGAAGATATGTCAAATTGTTTAAAAGATATTGCAATTTATGACAAAATTCAAAATGGCGAACACGTGATTCATCCAATATTGACAGAATCGGTCGGATTCGGCATGATCCAAGGAATCCATAGACACCAAGATCTTGATTTTCTGACAAACTGTTCAAAAGTTATTGGCCAAAATAGCCATTTTTCATATCTCATGACCTGTAGGTGGCGCTGTTCCCAAGTTTGGCATAGACCCTCAGACCATGGTTCTGATGAAGGGTACCAATTTTTGTTTCGATTGCTCAAAGTTTGGCCGAGATACAGCCTCTATAGCAATTTCGGGTCAACCTCGTTAACTTCGTGACATCATAACCTTTGAACAAAGATGAATAAAAAAAATCTGTTCAGTCATTTCTGTGCGGCTCAGTCCAAAGATAATCTGATCAAAGATTGGACAAAATTGGACAAATTTTGTAGGAGGAGAAGCGAAAAAAACAAATACTTTACTTTTTTAAAAATGGCCGCTACTGTAATGGGTGGAGACTTAATGTAAGAAGTTGAATAGCATCAGCATGAAGAGACGAATCAGATGAACTAAATTTAATTTTTCTATGACAAACAGTTCAAATGTTAAAACCGTTAGAATGTTGAAACTTTGAACTGGTGGTGGCGCTATAGAGTTGGTTCTAGAGACTCCAAATTTGGTCCAATCACTATTCATGAGCATCTCTACAACTGTGCCAAATTTCATCATTTTCTCATGTTCCGTTGATAGGGCTGCCATAGACTCCCATTCGGGAGGAAGAATAATAATAAATATAGCTGCAAGCAGCAATTACGGGGCCAAGCACAAAAATGGCACAAGAAGCAAGCCAACATGGCTGGGAGCATCAGACCAGCAGTAGTGAGCAATTAGAAAAAAAGTTATTAGCATTTTTGTCAATTTTGTTATATCTTTTGACCACAAGCTGGCGCTGGTCCGAAACTTCTCAGGCTCCTTCAGTGCATTGTCCTGATGACCCATACCAAATTTATGAATTTTGGTCAAACCCATCAGAAGTTATAAGCAAAAATGGCATTTTTAATATCTCCACTCCAGTAGGTGGCGCTGCGCCGAAACAGAGTATGCTGCCTCAGGTCATGCTTGTGAAGACACATACCAAGTTTGGTCTGAATATGTCAAAGCACTGAAGAGATACAGCTTCAAGAGTCGTTTTTGCATCATGCCTCAAATTCTTTGCTCTGGTATACGAAAACGGTTTGACATATCGACTTGAAATCCATAACTTTTTGTCGGCATGGTCTGAAGATGACACGGTTCAATTTTGGTGAAAATCGGAGCAACGGTCTAGGAGGAATTCGAAAAAGTAGGTTTTTAAAGAAAAACAATATGGCGGACAGGAAGTTTAGCTGACTATGGCAAATTTGATATCTTTGTTCTCAGCATGACCCAAGGAATCTACTGAGACCAGTTTCATTACAATTGGTGAATACAGTCAAAAGTTATTAGCATTTTTGTAAATTTTGTTATAACTTTTGACCACAAGGCGGCGCTGTGCCGAAACTTCTCAGGCTCCTTCAGGGCATTGTGCTGATGACCCATACCAAGTTTTGTAAAGATACGTTAATACGTTCGTAAAATACAGCATTTTAGCACAAAATTCAAAATGGCCGACGGCCAAAATGGCCGAATTGGGAAAATTGGATATAATTCGACTCGGCATGATTCCCCGAATCCAACGAGACCAAATTTATGATTTTTGGACAAACCCATCAGAAGTTATAAGCAAAAATACCCATTTTTCATATCTCCGCACCAGTAGGTGGCGCTGTGCCGAAACACTGCATGGTACCTCAGGTCATGCTTGTGATGACATGTACCAAGTTTGGTCTGAATACAATAAAGCGTTGCGGAGATACAGCCTTACTTCTGTTTTCGCAAGCACTACGTACAATTCGTTCGTTAGTTTTTCGAAAACGGTTTGAGGAATCAACTTGAATTCCATAACTTTTTGTCAGCATGGTCTGAAGATGATCTGATTCAATTTTCATGAAAATCGGAGTAACGGCCTAGGAGGAGTTCGAAAAAGTACGTTTTTCAGAAAATTCAAAATGGCGGAAAAATTTTCATGACGGAAAATGACGTCATATGGTGCGTTCGATTCGTCTTGAGGCAAGGAATAAGAGGAAAAAAGAATTGTGTTTCTAGCCCTTATGGTTCAAAAGTTATTAACATAAACATAAGTGCAACTTTGGACAGCTGGTGGCGCTAGAGGGATTGAGTTAGAGACTCCAAATTTGCTATGGGCATAGTGCAGACTGTCCTCTAACTGTGTGCCAAATTTCACAACTTTCCCGCAAGCGGATCTATGGGCTGCCATAGACTTCAAGAGCGGAAGAAGAAACGGAAGAAGAATAATAATAAGCGTACGGAACGCCAACAATAACAATAGGTGCCTAAGCACCTTCGGTGCTTGGCCCCTAAATATAGCTGCAAGCAGCAATTACGGGGCCAAGCACAAAAACGGCACAAGAAGTCAGCCAACATGGCTGTGAGCATCAGACCAACTGCAACAGTGAGCAATTAAAGACCTATTAAGATAATTTTAGGCAAAAGAGCTGATAAATGATAAAAAAATGAGGATTTACTGTTTCATCACTTTCGACCAATAGGTGGCGCTGTGACCAAATTAATGTGGTATGGTCAGAGTGAGGTGACAATGACAATCGTAAAGTTTGGTGTCAATATGTCAAAGCATTGCAGAGATACAGCTTCAAGAGTCGTTTTTGCATCATGCCTCAGATTTGTTGCTCCGGTGTACGAAAACGGTTTGTCATATCGACTTGAAATCCATAACTTTTTGTCTGCATGGTCTGAAAATGATACGGTTCGATTTTGGTGAAAATCGGAGCAACGGTCCAGGAGGAGTTCGAAAAAGTATGTTTTTAAAGAAAAACAATATGGTGGACAGGAAGTTCAGCCAACTATAGCAAATTTGATATCTATGTTCTCGGCATGACCCAAGGAATCTACTGAGAACAGTTTCATTTCAATCGGTAAATATATACAAACGTTATTAACATTTTTGTAAATTTGATAACTTTTGACCACAAGGTGGCACTGGTCCGAAACTTCTCAGGCTCCTTCAGGGCATTGTTCTGATGACCCATACCGAGTTTCGTAACGATACTTGAATGCGTTCATAAAATACAGCACTTTAGCACAAAATTCAAAATGGACGACGGCCAAAATGTTTGAAATGGGAAACTTAGATATCATTTGACTCGGCATGACTCCCTGAATCCAACGAGACCAAAGTTATGATTTTTGGACAAACCCATCTGAAGTTATAAGCAAAAATAGCCATTTTTCTTATCTCCGCACCAGTAGGTGGCACTGCGATGAAACACTGCATGATAGCTCATGTCATGATTTTGATGAGATGTACCAAGTTTGGTCTAAATACGATAAAGCATTGCGGAGATACAGGTTCAAGAGTTTGTTTTGCATCATGCCTTAAATTCGTTGCTCCGGTATACGAAAACGGTTTGACGTATCGACTTGAAATCCATAACTTTTTGTCGCCATGGTCTGAAGATGACACGGTTCAATTTTGGTAAAAATCGAAGCAACGGTCTAGGAGGAGTTCGAAAAAGTAGGTTTTTGAAAAAAAAACAACAATATGGCGGACAGGAAGTTTAGCTGACTATGGCAAATTTGATATCTATGTTCTCAGCATGACCCAAGGAATCTACTGAGACCAGTTACATTACAATTGGTGAATACAGTCAAAAGTTATTAGCATTTTTGTAAATTTTGTTATAACTTTTGACCACAAGGTGGCGCTGTGCCGAAACTTCTCAGGCTCTTTCAGGGCATTGTCCTGATGACCCATACCAAGTTTCATAATGATAGGCTAATGCGTTCGTAAAATACAGCATTTTAGCACAAAATTCAAAATGGCCAACGGCCTAAATGGCCGATATGGGAAAATTGGATATCATTCGACTCGACATGATGCCCTGAATCTAACGAGACCAAATTTATGATTTTTGGACAAACTCATCAGAAGTTATAAGCAAAAATAACCATTTTTCATATCTCCGCACCAGTAGGTGGCGCTGCGCCGAAACACTGCATGTTGCCTCAGGTCATGCTTGTGATGACATGTACCAAGTTTGGTCTGAATATGATGAAGTGTTGCAGAGATACAGCCTTACTTCTATTTTTGCAAGCGCTACGTACCATTCGTTCGTGTGTTTTTTGAAAACGCTTTGAGCAATCGACTTGAATTCCATAACTTTTTGTCAGCATGGTCTGAAGATGATCTGATTCAATTTTCGTGAAAATCGGAGTAACAGCCTAGGAGGAGTTCGAAAAAGTAGGTTTTTTAGAAAATTCAAAATGGCGGAAAAATTTTCATGACGGAAAATGACGTCATAGGGTGCAATCGATTCGTCTTGACCCAAGGAATCAGAGGGAAAAAAGAATTTTGTTTCTAGCCCTTATGGTTAAAAAGTTATTAACATAAACATAAGTGCAACTTTGGACAGCTGGTGGCGCTAGAGGGATTGAGTTAGAGACTCCAAATTTGCTATGGGCATAGTGCAGACTGTCCTCTAACTGTGTGCCAAATTTCACAACTTTCCCGCAAGCGGATCTATGGGCTGCCATAGACTTCAAGAGCGGAAGAAGAAACGGAAGAAGAATAATAATAAGCGTACGGAACGCCAACAATAACAATAGGTGCCTAAGCACCTTCGGTGCTTGGCCCCTAATAAAAGGGAAAACGTACAATTACAATAGGGGCTACAGCCCCTTCGGGGCTTGGCCCCTAAAAAAGTAAAAATATTATTGAACAAAAATAAATTACATTGCTTTTGCTGAGGGATAAAAAATTTTAGGGCTCTGGTCACTTTTGACCGTGAAGAGCACCAGTGTTCTTCCAAAATGAGGAGTTAAAAAAAGCTCTTCACAACCGCTTCAGTAATAAAATGACAGAGGTGCTGATGTGAAGCTGATAAAGTCATGAGGCAATCTACAATCAGTCACATCATCTTTGACAGTTTTGATGTGTTTTACTGATTATTTCACGTCATCGAAACCCACAGCGTCCTGTAGATCTGGGGTCGTATGTAATGGGCATGTCAGTCCTAATTTTATGAGTCCTAAATTTTTGCTCTAAGAGTATTTCACTGCATTAGCTGTTTTGTTTCTTTGTTTAATAAATGACAAATTTTGTAGAAGTTCGATTTTGTCTCATACCTGCTGCAGCTACACGCATATAACACTGATTACCTGTGGCAGTGGTTTTCATGAGTTCACACTTACAAATGATTGAATAGAGTAAATTATTTATTTATATATTTATTATATGTAAGTGCAGAAAATCTATGTCTTTTATTTTGTATTTTTTTGTATGTATTTTCATGTATGTTGGTCACGCACTGGTAGGTGTAGGTATTTACGTAATAGTGTTTCCTGTTTTCGAAAGTAGGTGCGTAGAGAGGGGGTGAGTAGCTGGGAATGCTCACTTTCTGTTGACCGTTTTTTTTTTTTTTTTTTTTTTACCATGCTCAACATGTCTACAGTTTCAAGTGTTTCCTTTTCATGGACTATATTTCATCAAAACAACAATAAATATACATGGTTTTAAATGCATGGAAGCTGAAACGCGTCACACAGTTTGTCCTGCTGCTTAGCCTCTCAGCGGCTATAGGTTGCTGCTACATTATATATAAGTGTATTTGGTGTGCTGTCCAAGGGGATCGAGGGCTCCGAGCTTGGAATTTAGCCCAAACCCAAAGTTCTCCCCGTATCCCCAGCCAAGAGTGAGGAACGGGGTGGCGGAGGGATGCAGAAAACTGTCGAAGTAACTATATGCGCGTCGGCTCTCGTCTGTGTATATATTCCTCCTCTTGAGCTGATTAGAAAGACCGTTTGAATGTGTTCCTCCCAAACTTTGTTTATAAAACATAATTTGTCACTTGAATTCTGCATTCTCTTGAGATGCAGACATCCAAGAGGTGGACAATTAACTGTATATACTAGTTTAACTCTCCGGTGCTCCTCATTTGGGAGTCACACTGGTGCTCTTCACGGTCAAACGTGACCGGAGCCCTAAAATTAAATTTTTTTCTCCTCAGCAAAAGCAATGTAATTTATTTTTGTTCAATAATATTTTTACTTTTTTATTTTGTATTTTGAGAGAATTTCATGATACTAATTAATATTTATGCAATAATTATGATAAAATCTTAAGAAAAGAAATATATATATAATAAAAATATATTTATCTATCTTTTAGCTCCATCTGGTGGGAGTATAAAAAGAAAAATGTGTAATACCATGGTGTAACCACTAGATACTTGTACAGTACTTGTGAATTCCCTAGTTGTTTTTGGACATATTTAACTATTTTTTTTTTTAGATTGAGGATGTGAATATATATTTAGACTATCTCAAAGACTATTTCTTATCAAGTTTTAGTTATATTTTTGTAAGAAATATTGTTTTGAAGTGTTAGTTTTTGACTTATGATTGCAGTCAAACCTAAACATTGTGTTAGAAAGAGAACGCAAGGAAGCATATTGTTACCCATTTTTTGATTTAGAATTCATAAAAAAATTCCACGAGCAAAAAAAACAAACAAACAAAAAAATGCTCAGAACGATGCAAAAGGACAAGCCTGTACTTCCAAGTGCACAGTTCATAAGCGTGTGTGTATATTGTGTGTGTGTGTGTGTGTGTGTGTGTGCGCGCATATGTGTGTGAGTGGGTGCATCTATATCACATTCTTGACGTTTTAGAGCAGGGGTCCCCAAACTACGCCCCCCCCCCCACATTTGGACCGGCCCTCTGAACAATGCCAGAGACATATTTTGAAAATTTAATTTTAAAATTTTAATCATATCTGTATTTGATTATAATGGTTGGCTTTCAAACTAAAATTTCCCTTAGTTGTTAACTATTACAATTTTCCTTAGTTATTAACTAAATATTCACATAGCGTAGCATAATTATTTGTTAGATTCACCCACCAATAGAATCACACATTCAATAAACGTTTCATCGTGATGAAGCAGGTGCACGCGAGCCAGCAAGAAAATTCAGAGACAACACAATGGCCAAACGGTTGGGAAAGAGAAAAGTTGATTCAGAATGCAAGGTATTTAACCAAAAGTGGACAAGTGATTATTTTTTTTGTTCAGTGCAAAGTTTGTCTCATCTGTCAAGAAACAGTGTTTGTGTTCAAAGAATACAATCTGCGTCGACACTATGAAACCCGCCACAGAGACAAGTATGCGAGCTTGCAAGGCCGAATGAGAGCTGTCAAAGTGTCAAAGATAAAAAGTGGACTTCAGCTCAGCAGAACACATGAGAAACCATCAGTTTGTGTGAGAAACCGAACAGTATTTATATAATTTTTTACCTCTAAAACACCACTATTAGTGATGTGTCGTTCTTGAACGATTCGTTCATTTTGAACGAATCTTTAACGTGACTCGGGAAGAACGAGTCGTCTTGGGGGGTGATTCGTTCAGTCGCGCATGCGCAATATTCTGTTCTGTACTGCTAGTAGTAGTTCACCTGTTGATTCAATTGATTAGTTCATTTCATGAGTCTTTCGGGTTTTGAGTCGTTCCTTAATCACGTGACAGACCCATATGCTAAACCAATGCAGTCAATACAGTCAGGCTGTGTGACCCAAGCACATTATATTTCTTAGTAAATAACTTTAACTCTCCAGTTTTATTTCAGTTTGGGTTACAACTGTTAAAGCTGAAGTTATCATAACCTTGATGTTTTAAACAAACATTAATAATTAAAATTCAAAATGTTATTTGCTTTTAATTTATGTCATTATTTGTCCTTTTTGAGCAATCTTCTTATACATTTAGAACAATATGTCAAGTCTGCCTAGGAAAAGCAATTATTATACCAGCCAACTCAAAATTGGAGTAAAAATGAACAAACTAGGCTATAAATACTTTGTACTGTAGGCTTGGATTATTATATTATTATATAGCCTAGTGTTTATTTACAGATAGACAGTCAAAAAGATAAATTAATCAATATTTTATTTAATACAGGGCTTTATTTATTTATAAAACAATAACACACCACAGATCCTCAAGAAACAGTAACAAAAACAGTGACAGAAATGTCAGAAATAGTGTATGGGTCTGTCACGTGATTAAGGAACGACTCAAAAACCCGAAAGACTCATGAAATGAACTAATCAGTTCTCTTTGTGGCTCAGACTGCATTGGTTTAGCATATGGGACTGCCTGTCACGTCATTAAGGAATGACTTAAACCCGAAGACTTGTCAGACAAGAGGTGAGGTGAGCTTAATCAGCTTGTCATAAACTGAAGACCCAGGTAAAGAGTGAATTAATCTTTTCTGTATCTTATAGCATTGTAGTTTTGTATTGTTTGTAGTGTGATCAACGTTTGCATAAGTAGTAGATGTGTTGGGGATGTAACACGTAACATTTTAATTACATTTTGCTAAAATGAACGAAATTAAGGAATTGACTCGAAAAAAGATTTGTTCATTTTGCTGAACGAGACTCAAAAGTCGGAGTCGGTAAAATGATCCAAACTTCCCATCACTAACCACTATATCCAACTGCGTTCAGCACTCGTTTAGTGAGGTCTGATCGCGCTCTGACAGCAGCAGTGATGTCTAGCACTCATTGAAGCAAAGCGCGAGACATCACTGCCATTGTCAGAGTGTGATCAGACCTCACTAAACGGCAGTGATGTCTCGCGCTTTGCTTCGATGAGTGCTAGACATCACTGCTGTTGTCAGAGCGCGATCAGACCTCACTAAATGAGTTCTGAACGCAGTTGGACATAGTGGTGTTTTAGAGGTAAAAAATTATTTAAATACTGTTTGGTTTCTCACACAAACCGATCGTTTTGTGTCTTAGGACATCAATGTGTCTTCTCGAGCCGCAGGGTTTAATTTGGATTTGTCTATGGAAGTGTTTGACTCTTATTGTTCGAGTTCCCATCCACTCTTATTATAAAACTGACAGATGGCAGCGGTTGCAGTTAAAAATCAGCATTTGTGTTCTACTGAAGAAACAAAGTCACCTACATCTTGATGCTCTGGGAGTAAATCAATTCAATTCAAATTTATTTGTATAGCGCTTTTCACGATACATATCATTTCAAAGCAGCTTTACAGAAAATGGATGTCAACATTACAATTTAAAGAATGTAGTTAGCAAATAATATACTTTAGGTAATTACAATCACTGTTAGCAGTTTAACTGAAGGTAGAAGTAATGAGCTCCTGGAAAATGAATTACATTAACAATAAATTAGGATATAGAGATTGTGCAATGTGAATGTTGATCTAGATGATTGCGTCTCCCGAAGTCCTCGCAGGAGCTGGCGCCGTCTCTTCACAGGTGATGGTCATCTGAGGTCTTCTTAAGAGGCTGGATACAAACTGAAGCTGATGTACTCTCTAGTCACCTCAGGGCGGGTGTCCCGAGGTAAAACAGAAAAGCAAAAGGAGAACAATTAGCGTAGCTGCTGTTCAGTAAGCAGATAAACATAAAATTTTCATTTTTGGGTGAACTATCCCTTTAAGGCCTCTATAGTCTATGCAAAACCTGTGGTCACCACATGGCTTCTTGACAATTACTACAGGTGCTGCCCATGGACTGGAAGAGGGTTTGATGATGTCTTCTTCAAGCATCATCTGAATTTGATCCTCAATTATTTGTTTCTTAGCTGGTGAGTTCCGGTATGGTGGGAGGTGAACTGGTTTCTCATCACTAATTTCTCATCTGTTGATTTCGTGTTCACCCAATGAGGTATGTCCTAGGTATCCGTCAAACAAGCTCCAGAAGTCTTTAAGAAGGTCCCTCAAATCCTCTTTTTGTTCCGTTTTCAAACAAGCCATCTCAACTTTCTCATCCAAGGCAGATTGGGAGACATCCAAAAACATCAAGCTTCCAAAATCCACTCCAACCATTCACTCCAAACCTCTTGAGGTTTAGGTTCACCGAGGGTCACCGTCCTTGATGGGATATGAATGCTAACCGACGCTCGTAGCATAAAATCCATTCCTAGGATGAGTGGAGAGGATAGATCAGGGATAATGACAAAACGATGGTAGAAATTTTTACCCTGGAGGCCAACGTTTAACCAGAAGCAAGCTGAATTGCGGGAAAAGTCCAAGGTTGAACCTTCTGAGAATGTTGCAAGACATCAGAAATCATGTTTGTACGAACTGCTGAAAGTGAAGCACCTGTGTCCAGCGCTGCATTAATGGCCTTGTGACAGAAATTAACTTTAACAATAAAAGATGTGTCCCAAAATGAAGGAGAAGAATGGTCCTCCACATGCCCAAGGAATAGTGACTTAGGCGGGGACACGAGATAAGGATGAGGCGCATTTATCTTTTGGAGGGAGGATTGCCTCGTTGAAACATCCTCCCTCCCCTGAAGTTTACCCTCTGCCGAACAGAATTTTGTTTTTTTCTTCCATTTCTGCAAATGTTGTGGCTTTAGCCTCCTCAGGGTTCTGTGGCTCATTCGAAACTGGACTTGTCTGTTTGTCAGTGGCTGGAAAAGACATAGTCTGTTGCGCAAAGTTGCAGTTGGGACAGTTTCTAGATGTGAAACCAGGAGCAGAACATTTGAAACATAAGTCTCTTGTATACTTTTGCTTTTCTGTACTACTGGTTCATTACGGCTGTCAGTGGAGTGCAGCTCGTGGGCACACATCAACAGGTCTATGACTGAAGTAATTTGTGTGCCGTACAAAGCAACTCTGTAGCGCTCAAGTGCATGCTTGCAGATAAGATCAATCTGTTCCTGTTCTGGAGGTGGTGACTTAAGTTTCTTAAATTCAGATAACAAGTGTGCAACAAATGTTGGAAATGGTTCTCCTTGAGCTTTAATACGGTCAAGAATACTGAATACTGAGTACTGACTGAAGCCAATGTTCTGGTTGCATTGTTCAATTCAAGAGAACTTTGAGCCAGGCCAAACGCATTTTCCTTTCTGGCATTCATTTCCCCTTCAAAAGACGGAAGTCTGTGTTTTTGACCACTCCTTCAATGACTCAACCTGCGTCTCCAGGTGATCCGCTGATGCGGTCACTCTCCGCCTGGGTGGATACTCAAAGCATGCAGATTGGTCAGTTAACTCGTCATTGCAACAAAATCACTTTGTGTCAGAGCAATATGAAATTGAAAGCAATAAATCAGAGAAGTATATTCAACAAAAATTTCCAACTTGCATCAATGTCTTATAGCAACAAAGGAATTATAAACAGCTTGATACCTTTTAAGAAAAACTAACCATATTATAAAAAAATGTTGTGCAAATTGTTTTGTTTTGTTTTCTTGAAAACAGTGACAACAGTTCAATATCACAAAACTTCAATTAGAGTCCAATAAATTCTCTTCCGATTTCTTTTAATTTTTTTTCCATGAGAGTGTGAGGAATTATACCAAATTACGACTCAAAAATGTAAAACAAGTCCAGAAAAAAAAAAAAAAAAATTATATATATATATATATATATATATATATATATATATATATATATATATATATATATATATATATATATATCCCGTTCAGGAGAAAGTCCAGTGCAAAGTCCAGTTTCTCAAGTTCAATTCAACCAGTTCAACAGTTTCAGAGAATGAACACAAATGGACGAGGAAACCAGGTCTGAAACAGTAAAAGTTCACAAAAAGTCAAATTCCCGATTACCTCAAGGAACCACAATCCTGTGCAAATTAAATCCATGGAAACTGTCTCAATAGCAACATAAATCTACTGGAATGTGAAGAAATGTCAGCTGTGTCACTCGCACAAAATGTCCGCTGCAGCGTGGGGCAGTTCACTCTATTCGCACTGGAATAGGCCTCGTGCAGACTCACGCATGTCGGCGAGATTGCAGTATTTTCGGCGTCACTTGTCACAAACCAGTTCTGCATCCATGCAAACCTCTCCATAAATCCAAAGCCAGAGATAAAATGTTCAGGCGCCACTTGTAACGCAGTGGTTACGGAGCAAACAGGGATAGCTCACTATTAAGGCTGATTTATACTTCTGCGTCGAGTGTACGGCGTAGCAATGGCGTAGGCTGTGCGTAGCACGCATAGCCTATGACGTAGCCTGACCTGCACCTCTTCAAAAATGTAACAAAGC
Source organism: Chanodichthys erythropterus (assembly GCF_024489055.1). Lineage (NCBI taxonomy): Eukaryota > Metazoa > Chordata > Actinopteri > Cypriniformes > Xenocyprididae > Chanodichthys > Chanodichthys erythropterus. Next base: position 13,268,185 of record NC_090234.1, on the reverse strand, counting down.
GTCAATTCAACGCGGAATTTAGGAAACTGACTGATGATGCAATGACTAGCATTGAGGTGACTGGCAACATAGATGATGTTAATAATCAGATAACTTCAGCAATTATTATGGCAGCAGAGGAAGCTATCCCTAAGGGAAGAAATGGGGTGAATAGGAAATTGGTGCCGTGGTGGAATGAGGATTGTTATCAGGCGGTAAAAGACAGAAATAAAGCGTTCAGAATGCTTAAAAGAACTCATAATCTGCAAAATCTAATGCAGTACAAGAAGTCTCAGGCAGTAGTTAGACGAACAATACGGCAAGCAAAGAGGACCAGTTGGAGGAATTTTTGTGACGAAATAGGACGAACTACACCGGTGGGAGAAGTGTGGGGAATGATAAAAAGGATGGGGGGGGGAGACAGGAGGCAGTGGGAATATCCAGTTATGACATTTGAAGAGGAAACGGCAGTATCCAACAAGGATAAAGCAGAGATTATGTTTAAATCATTTATAAAGGTGCATAGTTCAAAAAATTTGACAGAAGAAGGGAGAAGGAGAAGGTCGATAACGATGAATCAGCATCTTAATGATTTAAATGGGAAGGATGAAACAGGAAATGTGTTAGATGAACCATTTTTCTTGACAGAGATGGTTAGAGCAATTAGAAGAGCAAAACCTACATCTCCAGGTAAAGATCAAGTTTGTTATTTAATGTTAAAACAATTGGGGGAGAATTCATTGCTGAAGCTGATGGAGGTATATAATAAAATATGGAAGGAGGGAAAATTGCCAGATTCCTGGAAAGAAGCGGTAGTGATTCCGATAAGGAAACCAGGTAAAGATCCAACTAAACCCAGTAGTTATAGACCGATAGCTCTTACTTCTAATTTATGCAAAGTTATGGAGAGGATGATAGCAGATAGATTCACCTATGACCTTGAAAAAAGAGGATTACTGGTTAACTGTCAGAGTGGCTTTAGGAAAGGTAGGAGTACAATAGATTCTGTGGTAAGATTAGAGACCGAAATAAGAAAGGCACAAGCAAACAGGGAGAGCGTAGTAGCTGTATTTTTTGACATAGAAAAAGCCTATGACATGATGTGGAAGGAGGGGTTATAAATTAAACTGAATAAGATAGGGGTTGGAGGGAAGATTTTTAATTGGATAAAGGATTTTCTTTGTGGAAGGAAAATACAAGTAAGGATTGGGACAGAGGTGTCAAATCAATACACAGTTGGAAATGGCACACCTCAAGGCAGTGGGATAAGCCCTTTACTCTTCATTATTATGATAAATGATATATTTGGGGAAGTTCCAGAAGATATAGGTAAGTCTCTGTTCGCAGACGATGGGGCTCTGTGGAAGAGAGGAAGAAATATGGAATACATAGCCAGGAAGATACAGGAAGCAATTGATAAAGTAGTGCAGTGGGGTTATGAGTGGGGGTTTAGATTCTCTATAGAAAAGACGCAGTTGGCCTGTAACACACTGGGCCCCTCAGCAGGGGTTTCTCAAGACCCCAATGACTTTGAACGGCAAACACAGTGCCTTCCACATAGCTTTTACAAAGGTTCCTAGTTAGCATAATGCATAAAGCACACGGTACATTGATTTCCATGACAACGACTTGTCAAAGGAAATGGTAACTCCAGCTACGGCACTATGACACTAGATTGAACTGGTTAAGTTAGCACGGCCTAACGCCACTCGCTTAAACCCCCATCCAACTAAAAGAGTGTTTAATAATGTATAGCTCCGATTCGCATGTAGATCGGCGGTTCTGGCTTGCTAGATGCAGATAAAACCATAGCTTGAATTGACACCTCTGCTGTAACAGAGAGAGTCTTGCCACATTTGAATAGGTCAAATGGTATCAGTGTAAAGTTAATCTGATTTTAGCGAAGAAAACCTAATTTCAGTATTAGAGCGTAAGCCTGTAATGACGAAGGAATCTCAGCTCAGCAGCATGTAAACTGTACCAGTAACTATTCTACTTTGGTTGAAGAAATACCAATTTCAGAATTGCTAAACCTGTTTGATGAAAAATCTCAGTACAGTGTTATATGAATGTAGATTTAGATGTCAGCATCCTTTTTACAGAGCAAAGGCCTTAGAAATTATAGTCAGAGAGACTCATTCATCTAAACTTTAGCTGCATCTACAAGCATAACCAACGGGAGATCAATAGTTTCATTGGCCAATAGAAACATCAGTATCTATTCACACCTAGACCAGTTTGATTTGCATCAAATCTGGGTAACTACTCTATAAATTAGTCAAAAGATGTTTCAAGTAGAGAGAAGAATTTTACATGAGTAAAATTTACAAATGTCTAACCATACTTGCATCTGACTGAATTTAAGGTTGAATTACTGAAGTATAAGCACTCTATATTTAACTTGATGTGTAACTCGTTTCAAATACGCAGACATTCTTCATGAACTGTAGAATCGCTCGGACATGCACTGCTTCCCATGACAACAACTTGTCAAAGGAAGTACTAACTCGACACCTTGTGACATCATATTGTAACAAGCCAGGCTAGGGAGCTAAGCTAATGCAACCATCGGCCCTCCAGCTAAGGTGGCTAACTAAACTACTATAGTAACAGTTAGCATTATTTACTTGAAGCCTTTAACCACAGCTTGTATGTATGCAGTGGGAAGTGATCTAAACCAAATTTCTTTAACCACATTCCTGGTTTTCTGACCTTTCACTTCCCTTACCTTGAATTCTTCTCAGCTAATTTCATCTGCACTTAGGTGCATATCTCCCTGAACACTGTTCAGCTAAATCTGCAGTTACTAGGGTAATTAAATCTAAATTTAATTACATGTAAACTGTTTAGTTAAAGAAGAATTCTAGGAGTTATTGAGACTTGTCAATAGCACGCTAAACTAAACTTCAAAACACAAATGGTTTGGTTCTGAACATGCTGCGGCTGTTAATCACTAGTGCTATTGACTATTCCCAATACCAGGTCATTCTGCTGTATTAATCACTTCTTTAAATCTTTGTATTGATTTGTAATCATAATAGCCATCAGCTATTAATTTTTATTAGTATTATTTCTTTCATCTATGTGATTTATTTACATTTTTCCTTTCTCCTAGTGTGGTTTAATTTCCCCAATAGGACCACAAGTATCTAGACATACGTTCCTTCTTGATTTTGTTAATTAATTTACAACAGTTGCTTCAATTTTATGAGCCAGCTACAAAAGTAATCTGAACGATTGCTATGGCATAATTTTGAGCACCACTAATGAACACAATCCAATGGGAACCTCTACTCTTCCTCTCCCTTTCTCTCTTCCATTCGTTCAGAGGTCGAGCCCGTTGTGAGCCATCAGTACGTTCTGATAAATAATTCGACATTAAGAACCATCTTAAGTCATTTATTAAACCTAGCTGTATTTTATACACCTGGCTGCTCACTGTGCCTTTAGCCCTAAATTCTGTTTGGTCTTGCAGTAGTCTCTTGCCCTTACTCTCACCCCAAGTGTGCCTAAATGTGGCAGATGCTCAGCCTAACTGCCCAGATGGCAGACCGAAAGGACTGGCTAGGTGTGGTGAGGACCACCCACCTAACCAGGGCTGCTGATCACTTACAGCACCAGAGCCAAAAGCAACTGGACAAAGATGGAAGAGAAGTAAAGGCAGATGACTCAAACCAGGGGTATGATCACGATGATCTGACTGAAGTCAACTTCTTCCTGGCCCACAAACTCACTGGTTTGAAACAGGAGGTGAACACCCTCCAACTCCAGAGCACGTGTCATGGAGACATGACAGACACTATCAAGAGCTGCTCTTTCTTCTTCTTACAAGCAGGGCTATTACTATCGCTCACTTCTTAGCACGGGAAATATACTTCGCTGCTGACTGAATGCATGGAACAACAATATCAGATGACTACGTAAAGAACTCCCGATACAAGTTTGGAAAATTCCGCCTACTGTGCTCTGGCCAGCGCAGCGCAAATCGCTTTGTATCTGAAGGGCTGCGCTGAACCCAGCAGCGAGCACAGCGCATACCGCATCCTGTGTGAAAGGGCCTTAACAATAGTGGTTACCTGCACTTAGAACATTGTGCGGCCCACCGGGAAAAAAGGTTGAGAACCACTGCTTTATGGCAACAATATGGCAATATTTTATTTTGACTATGGCAACATTTTCATTTAAACATTTTTATTTGAATAGGGCAACATTTGTATTTTAAACCTTTATTTTAATGTGGAAACATGACACCTCATTCTACAATATTTCTATGATTAAATCGCTGACTCCTCCCCATCAGCCAACCACTGTGTGTATACTCCATAGCAAGGAGCTCAACCCCGCCCTCAATTTTAGCTTAAGACTTCAGTCTATTCCTTAGTAAAAGTTTGTATCAGCAGTTTTGTGAATAGGTTTTAAGAGAAAACTCTGAACTAAGAACTTTTACTGCTATTTAGGAGAACTCTTAGTGGTAAGACAAAATGTTTTTTGAACACGGCCCCTGATTGATAATCTTATTTTCACTAGAGAAGCTAAAAATGTCTTAAAGTTGTCATTCACCTTGTCATGAAAGCCTGAATCTCTCTCCCTATAACCGTCCTCAGTTCATTAATTTATTATAAAATGTCAGTCACATATTAAAAATCTTTAAAAATCACTTAATGTTGGTTTGATGAAGCGTCACTAAAATAGCTTTAATCATTTAAATTTGAAGTGAATAATATTCTCCAGCATAAAAATATATCTATCTGTAACGGAGGCCAGCAAGTAGTCACTGTACGAGTAAACCTCACTCCTCTGATCTCAAGAGACGCTCTAGCAAATGACACTATAGGTTGCAGACTTTAGCCTCCTTGTTAGAGCGTCCGAGTCTCACACTGGTGACCCGGGTTCAAGGCCCGCGCAGACGGGGCGAGTAGGACCTGCGTAGAGAGGTTACATGTCTATCTGTTTATATAGTTGAATCTCCCTCAACATGATTCAAAGCTACATCTCAGATTCTGGACTGTGATATTTATCTGGTTAAGTGTGAATCCTCCTCTAACCTCAGTTAGTTTCCGCTCACACATCCATCTGCTTTAACATCACCAAGATCAACAAGTTTCTGCTGATCTTACATTTTCAAATGAATTCCGGTCCTGAATGAAAACTAACAGCAGAAGAGTGAACTATTGGGTTATATATCTGTATCTATTGGTGTGTTATTTAGTGCTGTGAGCTGTCAATCATATTTGACTGTTGATGGATTCGTTAAAGGGGTCATGAATTGAGAAATCAACTTTTCCTTGAGAACTGAAAAATTCCTTGTTAGTCCAATAAAGCTTTTATTGACACCAGACCCAGCGAACGACTGATCCTGGAATGTGACTATCTAAGATATGTGAAACTCCACCTTCACAGAAGAAATCAATCAATCCTACTTCATCGTTGCAATATTAGTCCCACCCACTGGCATCCTGTTTATTGATTTCAGCTATTAAAGTGCTTTCATTTCAAAACCACCACTGAATCACATCATCATCTTTTATTTCAGTAAGATCAGAGTTTAGAGTGACTGAATCTCCCTCCAGCACTGATATTTCATCTCTATCACCAAACAGAACCAGGGTGCTTCACAGATTAATATTTATAAATAACTTTATGATTTTTATGAAAGTAGATAGTCTGAAACATATTCTTATAAACAACAGAACAGAACAAAAGAATCAAAATTGTCTATGGATTAAAATTTTACCAGTGATAAAAAAAATAAAACAAGGGAAACAAATATTAAACTCACCAAAGACATTGAGACGGAACGTCTTTTTCACACTGTTGATCAGTAGCACATAATCTCCAGCATGTTCAGTTGTGAAGTTTGTGATGGTCAGAGATTCAGTTTGATTGTCCAGCTTCAGTCTGTCTCTGAATCTCCCATCAAGAACATCATCATATACAGTGATTCTGTCAGCCCGTTTATTGATTAAAGCTATTAAAGTGTCTTCAGATCCAAACCTCCACTGAATCACATCATCATCCTTCATTTCAGTAAGATCAGAGTTTAGAGTGACTGAATCTCCCTCCTTCACTGACTCATACTTCACTTTATCACCAAACGCATCTGAAGAATAGAGTTTTCACAGAATTAAAGCTTTAAAATCACTTGATGTTGATTTGATGAAGTTTCACTAAAACACTTCTAATCATTTAAAGGCACAATATGTAAGATTTTTGCAGTAAAATATCCAAAAACCACTAGTCCAGTGTTATATATTTTGTTTACTTGAGTACTTATAATTTCCCAAATATTTCCAACTATTTGTAAATCGTGTAAAAAATAGCTATTTTAACCAAAGATACGGGACGTTGTGAGTGAGTCGCCTGTCAATGGCGTCATATCTGTGATACCACTTATAGTACATTTGAACCTATAGTGTACTACGAGTGGAAACTATATATATATATATATTTAAATACGGAGATATTATATTAAAAGCACTTTTTTAGTTCATATTTCATGGTATCTCAAAATAGCACAATTGAATCCACTTAGATATTCTTAAGATTATCTTAAGAAGTACTAAAAAACAATTTTTAGTATATTAAGTACAAAATTAGGTAACATTTTAGAATACTGGTCCTTCATTAATGAATAACTACACATGAACAAATGAATAATGCATTATTAACACTCTAGTAACTACTATTAACTAACAAACTCCAATTAATGAATTAGTAAGTAATAGTGCTCAGTTGAAGGTGGTAGTTCACTATTAACTAATCAGTAACTACTGTTACCTTTCAGTCGGTCACGTTCGACGTACGTCTGTAGTGACCGACGAATTGGGATATCGCTTAGAGAGCCCTACAAGCCAATGGAATTCGCGTGCGATATTTGCATAATGCGCACCGCCCCCCGACAGGTCTATATAAATAGGAAGCGGATGCAATCACACTCTGTCTTTCGCTTCGGAGCCATACACTGCTTCAGAAGACTCTCTTTCTTCGACTAAAACTGCCTCAGAAGAGGATTAGGAGCGAGCTGTCGGTGTTGGTGAAAAGGCACTTGAGCGAGGTTGCGAGTCCCGGGGAGCCGATCTGTAAAGCTCTCAACTGCTGTTCTAACAGCAACACTACTAAAAGTGTGTGTGTGTGTGTGTGTGTGTGTGTGTGTGTGTGTGTGTGTGTGTGTGTGTGTGTGTGTGTGTGTGTGTGTTGCGATTTGGGCCGGTTCCTCGGTGTGTTCAGGGAGTGGTGTACCTGGCACATCGCGTCACTTCCTGTGTGCTTCAGCACGAGCGAGTTGACTGTTTCCCCTTCTAAAAGAGCTCACAGACGAACCCTGACAGTATGTCATTTCGTTTGTGCGTTACTGGGTGCGGTCGTTCCCTGGTCCCTGCTGATGGGCACAATCGCTGCATCTCGTGTTTGGGCGTTCAGCACGCTGAAGCAGCTTTTGTGGATGGTTCATGTTCCCATTGCGGGAACATGACTATCGCGGTGCTGAGGTCGAGACTCTCCTTCCTGAAGTCTCAGGAAGCGGGGGTCCCCTCCCCTATGCCCAGTTCGACCGTTTTTTCCGGCCCCGGGAACCGGAATGACGGTTCGGCGGTGTATAGGAAGGGTGACCTGAGGATTACGGTCAGGGCTTCCACGCCGAACAGAAACGCTCCTCAGGCCCCTGCCGCCTCATCAGCACCGCAACCCATCGTGCCACTGTTGGTTTCCACTGGGCCCTCTACCGGCCCATCTCGGTCGGATGATTGGTACTTGGGGGGGGGGGGGGGGGGGGCGCGCTGGGCCAACCCAGCGTCCCGCCCCAATGCCTTTCTTCCCGGAAGTGCACGATGAGGTGACCAAGTCTTGGCAAGGTCCCTGGATGGCGGGGAAGCCAGGGGATACGCGAGGTTCCCGCCAGTCAAGCAGTCTGTTGCGATGCAGTTGTGTCCAACGGCCACTGGTTGGCGTGGTGAGCCGCGCCTCCCGTCCCGGGCCTGTAAGTTCTCAGCCGGTCTGACTGAGAAGTCTTACAGAGCCTGTGGGCAGGCTGCCTCCGCCCTGCATGCGATGGCCCTTTTGCAGGTCTACCAGGCAAAGGCGCTGTCGGAAATGCCCCAGGAAGGTCCTGACCAACAGCTGCTTGGGGAGCTGCGCGCTGCCACTGACCTTGCCCTCCGGGCAACGAAGGTGACAGCACGTTCTGTTGGCCAGGCGATGTCTACTAGTCCAGCAACGCCACCTCTGGCTGACCTTGGCAGACATGAGGGAGACCGACAAACATCGGTTCCTGGATTCCCCCGTGTCTCCGGTCGGCCTTTTCGGAGACGCAGTGGAGAGCTTTGCCCAACAGTTCTCCGCTGCACAGAAGCAGGCTGAGGCTATCAGACATGTCATGCCACGGCGGTCCGCTGCTGCCTCCACCCAGCCACCCGTGGCTCAGCCTCAGCCTGCTCGTCGCCGAGGGCGCCTGCCTGCGTCTTCCTCCGCCCCTGCTAAGTCGGCAAAGCAGAAGCCAACACCAGCCAAACAGCAGGGTGCCGGTCGCGGACGTGGAGGGGAAGGTTCCTGCTCTTCAGGAGAGTATTCCATCTGCTCTCCCACCCCCGGAGGAGGGCCGGGGGGATATTGTGTCATCGGTCCATCTACAACCGCTGGCTCTCTGGAGTCCAGCGGTACCCACTTTGTCACAAAAAGAGCAGTTTCCTCAAACTCCAGGTCACAAGAGGGCATGTCTGCCAGTGTGCCAGGCCCCGCCTCGCCGCTCGCAGCCCCCTCCCATTCCGCCAGCAGGTGGCAGTGTGATGGTGCAGGCCGCGTCCCATGCGCCGTCTCCCATACGCACTGCTGCCTTGCAGAGTCCGACCACACTCCGGGCCGCTCCCATGCCGTCCGAGTCGGGTCCCACTCTGCCTTCCTGTTCTCCGGGCGGAGATTGCTGTCCTACTGGCGAAGGATGCAATCGAGCCGGTCCCTCCAGCCGATATGAAGTCGGGGTTCTACAGCCCCTACTTCATTGTACCGAAAAAAGGGCGGTGGGCTACGGCCAATCCTGGATCTGCGCGTCCTGAACCGGTATCTTCACAGGATGCCGTTCAAGATGCTCATGCAGAAGCACATTTTCAAATGCGTCCGTCCCTGGGATTGGTTTGCAGCAATAGACCTGAAGGACGCGTACTTTCATGTCTCGATTCTGCCTCGACACAGACCCTTCCTGCGGTTTGCGTTCGAGGGTCGGGCATATCAGTACAAAGTCCTACCATTCGGTCTGGCCCTGTCACCCCGCGTCTTTACGAAGGTTGCGGGGGCGGCCATTGTTCCCCTCAAGGAACAGGGCGTTTGTATTCTTAACTATCTCGACGACTGGCTGATCCTGGCCAGCTCGCGAGAGCAGTTGTGCAAACAGGGACATGGTTCTAGCTCACCTCAGCCGGTTGGGTCTTCGGGTCAACTGGGACAAGAGCAAACTCGCCCCCGGGCAGAGGATCTCTTATCTCGGTCTCGAGCTAGACTCGGTTGCACGGACTGCACGTCCCACCGAGGCGCGCGTCCAGTCGGTGTTGAACTGCCTGAGCTCACTCAAGCGCAGGACAGCGGCCCCACTGAAAGTTTTTCAGAGGCTCCTGGGGCATATGGCATCTGCAGCCGCGGTCATGCCGCTCGGATTGCTCCATATGAGGCCGCTTCAACACCGGCTCCGCGGCCGGGTCCCGAGATTGGCGTGGCAGCGCGGCATGCTCCGTGTCCCTGTGACACCGAGCTGCCGTCGCACCCTCATCCGGTGGTCGGATCCTTCGTTCCTGCGGGCCGGAGTACCCCTTGAACAAGTGTCCAGGCATGCTGTGGTCTCCACAGATGCCTCTGCCACGGGATGGGGGGCCACGTACAACCGGCATGCAGTGTCGGGTCTTTGGACGGGGCCTCAGCTGCATTGGCATATCAATTGCCTCGAGTTGCTAGCGGTGCGTCTTGCGCTGGCCCGCTTCAAGGAGCTGTTGTCAGACAAGCACGTTCTCGTCCGCTCAGACAGCACTGCGGCCGTTGCGTACATCAACCGTCAAGGTGGTCTACGCTCCCGTCGCATGTCGCAACTCGCCCGCCATCTCTTGTTGTGGAGTCAGAAGCATCTGAGGTCCCTTCATGTCCCAGGTGTGCTCAACTGTGCAGCCGACGAGCTGTCACGGCAGCTTCCACTTGCGGGCGAGTGGCGGCTCCACCCAGGCGGTTCGGCTGATTTGGCAGCATTTCGGCGAGGCCCAGGTAGACCTGTTTGCCTCCCCAGAAACTGCCCACTGCCAGTGGTTTTATTCCCTGACCGGCGGCACGCTCGGCACGGATGCCCTGGCACACAGCTGGCCCCCGGGTCTGCGCAAATATGCTTTTCCCCCAGTGAGCCACAACTCCTGTGCAAGGTCAGGGAGGACGGGGAGCAGGTTCTGTTAGTGGCTCCGTACTGGCCCACTCGGACCTGGTTCATCCTGAGACCCCGGCCTGGATATGTGCCCAAGGTTCCTACCACTCCCTTCAGAGATCAGGTAGTGAACCTGCAAGCGCTGCCCTCGGAGGAGGCAGACCCAGCCCTAGCTTTGCTCTGTCCCGTCCACGCTCTGCGTGTGTACGTGGACAGAACGCAAAGCTTCAGGACCTCAGACCAGCTCTTCGTCTGTTACGGAGGCCAGCAGAAGGGAAAGGCTGCCTCCAAGCAGAGGATGGCCCACTGGATAGTGGATGCCATCGCCTTGGCGTACGAATCCCAGGGCGTGCCTTGCCCGCTCGGGTTGAGAGCCCACTCCACCAGAGGGGTGGCCTCCTCCTGGGCGCTGGCTCATGGCGCCTCGCTGACAGATATCTGTAGAGCTGCGGGCTGGGCGACACCTAACACGTTCGCTAGGTTTTATAGCCTACGTGTAGAGCCGGTATCTTCAATGCTTGCAATGCCATTCCCGTCTGTTGGCTGGGGCCCATATGTCGTGACTCCTCTACGTGAGCGGTCCCATATGTGTAATTATCCACAGTTTAAAACTCCCTACAGCGAGTCTGTGTCTTTCCCTTAGCAGAGCCAGCTCTGCTGTCACCTGTCAGATGAGTCTCCCCCTAACCAGGTGGAGCCATCCCAGGGACTCCATATGCGTACTGCCCCCCGGGCCAGTCCATATGTGTATTTTCCACGTAAACTCCTCCCCCATTGGGTAGGTAGTGGCCTCCGCAGCGTCCCCTACGGGTTCGCTTTCCCAGTGTAGTCTAGTTTACTTAGTGGGTATTGGTTAGACAGCAGTAAACTCTCTCGGCGTGGGCTCGCCCCCTTCTCCGTCCAGCCGTTGCTATGGGCGGCTGAGCTTGCGCTGGGCACTGGAAGGGGTTTTGTAACTGTGGCGCTTTAGTTGGGATCCCAATTCGTCGGTCACTACCGACGTACGTCGAACGTGACCAACTGAAACGGAACGTCTCGGTTACGTATGTAACCCTCGTTCCCTTAAGGAGGGAACGGAGACGTACGTCCCGTCGCCACAGTTTCTGTACCCTCGCTGTAGTGCGGACACCAGTTGTCTCCTCAGGGAAAAACAGAGTGTGATTGCATCCGCTTCCTATTTATATACACCTGTCGGGGGCGGTGCACATTATGCAAATATTGCACGCCAATTCCATTGGCTTGTTTTAGTTCACACGAAGCTGATAGGGCTCTCTAAGCGATATCCCAATTCGTCGTCACTACTGACGTACGTCTCCGTTCCCTCCTTCAGGGAACGAGGGTTACATACGTAACCGAGACGTTTTTTTTCATACCACCCAGAGAACTATTAAGAACTACTATATACAAGATCATAATTAACATGAATAATGCATAATGTATAATTCATTCTAAAGTAAAGGTCATGGTAACCCACTAGTAGTGACTGAAGTATTACCAAATACTTAAAGAGGAATTACTAATTATTTGGATCAGTATTCTAAAGTGAAAAGCATGTTAACTCTCTAGTAACTACTGAAGTCTTTGTAAACTTTTGATGTTTTTGTACAGTAATTCCTTATGATATATTTGTAATTACTATTGAGTTACTATGATCTTCACTTTAGAATACTGATCCAAATAATTAGTAGTTCCTTTAGAAGGATGTAGTAACACTTGTGTAATTACTAGTGAGTTACCATGTTCTTCACTTTAGAATACTGATCCAAAAAAGAAGTAGTTACTTTAGAGTTATATAGTAACTCGAGTTATTACTATCCAATACTTTACAAAAACCTCAAAGGTTTACAATGACTTCAGTAGCTACTAGAGAGTTATCATGTTATTAGGGCCCAAGCGAAAATTCGCGCAGGGCCCTCTTGTTCTTCTAAGGATTATTAGGGCCCAAGCGAAAATTCGCGCAGGGCCCTCTTGTTCTTCTAAGGATTATTATTTTTATTTTTTTTTTATTTTTTTTTCCGTCTTCCGGGGCTTTTTGGGGGCCTTAACATGCTCAAAAACTCTTGAAAATTGGCACACACATTGGAATCCGCGGCCATTAGGACGCCGGAGAGGCTGGTACCCGGGCGTGGCAGGGGGGCTCGACAGCGCCCCCTTGAAAAAAGTCTGAAAATATGGTCCATATATTAAACATGCTTGCACGTATTAGTATGAAACTCGGTACACATATAGACCTCATCGGGCCGAACAACTTTCGCGCTCTAAGTTAATCGCCACGCCAACAGGAAGTCAGCTATTAAGGGTTGTTTGAAAAACGCATGCTCTGGAATTTGATATACTCCTCCTAGACGATTAATCCGATCGCCACCAAACTCGGTCAGCATGAAGTCAAGACACTGATGATTAAAAATTGCCAGGGGATTTTTGATATCTCGAACGGTTTGGCCGTGGCGAGGCAACGAATTTATGGCGAGAAAAAGGAAACAGGAAATGTGTTATAACGTCTTAATACATATATTGATCTTTATGAAACTTCACGAGTGTGTTCGTTATAGGAGTCTGATCACATGGATGTGACTATTGTGAGTCAAAGTTATAGCGCCACCAACTGGCAGCAGGAAGTGTATCACTTTTTGAAATGTTTTGAGATCACCCTCTTATTTTTACCTGATTTGCTTCAAACTTCATCAGTGTAATGTCAATACACAGCAGATGTAGACCTATGACAGGATTTTTGATATTTGAAATATTGTTGCCATGGCAACAGGTCAAACTGTAATAATATTCTTGAGTGTTTTTGAGGCTCTTAACATGCTTCAAATTGCATGAAACTCGACACACACATCAATATTGTCAACCAGTAGACATGGACAAAGCCATAGAAATGGGCGTGGTGGAGGGGCTCAGTAGCGCCACCTTTTGACAAAAGTGGGGGGGTTAGTTTTTCCTACAGTCACCAAACTCGGTACACATATTATTCTCATCAAGCCGGACAATTTTCTAATTTACATTCATTAGCTCCGACCAACAGGAAGTCAGCTATTTTGGTTTGAATGTTAATTTTTTGAAAAAACAGGCTATGAATTTTATACTACTACTCCTACAGGGTTTATCCAATTTACACCAAGCTTTTTTTAACTTGTTGCTAACACATTGAAGTTGTTTAATTGCAAACGGATTTTGGATATCTCAAACGGTTTGGCCGTGGCGAGGCAACGAATTTATGGCGAGAAAAGGGAAACAGGAAATGTGTTATAACTTCTGCATACATTGATTGATGTTTATGAAACTTCAGGAGTGTGTTGGTTGTAGTAGTCTGATCACATGGATGTAACTATTGTGAGTCAAAGTTATAGCGCCACCAAATGGCAGCAAGAAGTGTATCACTTTTAAAATGCTTTGAGATCACCCTCTTATTTTTACCTGATTTGCTTCAAACTTCATCAGTGTAATGTCAATACACAGCAGATGTAGACCTATGACAGGATTTTTGATATTTGAAATATTGTTGCCATGGCAACAGGTCAAACTGTAATAATATTCTTGAGTGTTTTGAGGCTCTTAACATGCTACAAATTGCATGAAACTCGACACACACATCAATATTGTCAACCAGTAGACATGGACAAAGCCATAGAAATGGGCGTGGTGGAGGGGCTCAGTAGCGCCACCTTTTGACAAAAGTGGGGGGGTTAGTTTTTCCTACAGTCACCAAACTCGGTACACATATTATTCTCATCAAGCCGGACAATTTTCTAATTTACATTCATTAGCTCCGACCAACAGGAAGTCAGCTATTTTGGTTTGAATGTTAATTTTTTGAAAAAACAGGCTATGAATTTTATACTACTACTCCTACAGGGTTTATCCAATTTACACCAAGCTTTTTTTAACTTGTTGCTAACACATTGAAGTTGTTTAATTGCAAACGGATTTTGGATATCTCAAACGGTTTGGCCATGGCGAGGCAACGAATTTATGGCAAGAAAAGGGAAACAAAGTGTTATAACTTCTGCATACATTAATTGATTTTGATGAAACTTTGGCTTAGTCTTCGTTGTACAAGGCTGATCACATGGATTTGACTATTGTGATTCAAAGTCATAGCGCCACCAACTGGAAGCAGAAAATGTGTCACTTTCAGCATACATTGAGATCACCCTCTTATTTTTACCTGATTTGCTTCAAAATTCATCAGAATAATGTTAAAACTTGGCACATGTAATCCTTTGAAAATGGGCAGGGAGGAGGGGCTCTATAACGGCACCTTGTAGTGCAGTAAATGTGGAGTGAATTTGACATAGTCCTTTGATGTTTAACCGTTTTAAGTGCCTATTGCCCGCTGTGCACAGTTGCCCTGAAGCCACCGGGGTGGCGGTGCCACCGGGCTTGGGCCCGCCATCGCTGCTCGCAGCTATATTTATTATTATTATTATTTTTTTTTTTTTTTTTTTTTTCCGTCTTCCGGGGCTTTTTGGGGGCCTTAACATGCTCAAAAACTCTTGAAAATTGGCACACACATTGGAATCCGCGGCCATTAGGACGCCGGAGAGGCTGGTACCCGGGCGTGGCAGGGGGGCTCGACAGCGCCCCCTTGAAAAAAGTCTGAAAATATGGTCCATATATTAAACATGCTTGCACGTATTAGTATGAAACTCGGTACACATATAGACCTCATCGGGCCGAACAACTTTCGCGCTCTAAGTTAATCGCCACGCCAACAGGAAGTCAGCTATTAAGGGTTGTTTGAAAAACGCATGCTCTGGAATTTGATATACTCCTCCTAGACGATTAATCCGATCGCCACCAAACTCGGTCAGCATGAAGTCAAGACACTGATGATTAAAAATTGCCAGGGGATTTTTGATATCTCGAACGGTTTGGCCGTGGCGAGGCAACGAATTTATGGCGAGAAAAAGGAAACAGGAAATGTGTTATAACGTCTTAATACATATATTGATCTTTATGAAACTTCACGAGTGTGTTCGTTATAGGAGTCTGATCACATGGATGTGACTATTGTGAGTCAAAGTTATAGCGCCACCAACTGGCAGCAGGAAGTGTATCACTTTTTGAAATGTTTTGAGATCACCCTCTTATTTTTACCTGATTTGCTTCAAACTTCATCAGTGTAATGTCAATACACAGCAGATGTAGACCTATGACAGGATTTTTGATATTCGAAATATTGTTGCCATGGCAACAGGTCAAACTGTAATAATATTCTTGAGTGTTTTTGAGGCTCTTAACATGCTTCAAATTGCATGAAACTCGACACACACATCAATATTGTCAACCAGTAGACATGGACAAAGCCATAGAAATGGGCGTGGTGGAGGGGCTCAGTAGCGCCACCTTTTGACAAAAGTGGGGGTTAGTTTTTCCTACAGTCACCAAACTCGGTACACATATTATTCTCATCAAGCCGGACAATTTTCTAATTTACATTCATTAGCTCCGACCAACAGGAAGTCAGCTATTTTGGTTTGAATGTTAATTTTTTGAAAAAACAGGCTATGAATTTTATACTACTACTCCTACAGGGTTTATCCAATTTACACCAAGCTTTTTTAACTTGTTGCGAACACATTGAAGTTGTTTAATTGCAAACGGATTTTGGATATCTCAAACGGTTTGGCCGTGGCGAGGCAACGAATTTATGGCGAGAAAAGGGAAACAGGAAATGTGTTATAACTTCTGCATACATTGATTGATGTTTATGAAACTTCAGGAGTGTGTTGGTTGTAGTAGTCTGATCACATGGATGTAACTATTGTGAGTCAAAGTTATAGCGCCACCAAATGGCAGCAAGAAGTGTATCACTTTTAAAATGCTTTGAGATCACCCTCTTATTTTTACCTGATTTGCTTCAAACTTCATCAGTGTAATGTCAATACACAGCAGATGTAGACCTATGACAGGATTTTTGATATTTGAAATATTGTTGCCATGGCAACAGGTCAAACTGTAATAATATTCTTGAGTGTTTTTGAGGCTCTTAACATGCTTCAAATTGCATGAAACTCGACACACACATCAATATTGTCAAACCAGTAGACATGGACAAAGCCATAGAAATGGGCGTGGTGGAGGGGCTCAGTAGCGCCACCTTTTGACAAAAGTGGGGGTTAGTTTTTCCTACAGTCACCAAACTCGGTACACATATTATTCTCATCAATCCGGACAATTTTCTAATTTACATTCATTAGCTCCGACCAACAGGAAGTCAGCTATTTTGGTTTGAATGTTAATTTTTTGAAAAAACAGGCTATGAATTTTATACTACTACTCCTACAGGGTTTATCCAATTTACACCAAGCTTTTTTTAACTTGTTGCTAACACATTGAAGTTGTTTAATTGCAAACGGATTTTGGATATCTCAAACGGTTTGGCCGTGGCGAGGCAACGAATTTATGGCAAGAAAAGGGCAACAAAGTGTTATAACTTCTGCATACATTAATTGATTTTGATGAAACTTTGGCTCAGTCTTCGTTGTACAAGGCTGATCACATGGATTTGACTATTGTGATTCAAAGTCATAGCGCCACCAACTGGAAGCAGAAAATGTGTCACTTTCAGCATACATTGAGATCACCCTCTTATTTTTACCTGATTTGCTTCAAAATTAATCAGAATAATGTTAAAACTTGGCACATGTAATCCTTTGAAAATGGGCAGGGAGGAGGGGCTCTATAACGGCACCTTGTAGTGCAGTAAATGTAGAGTGAATTTGACATAGTCCTTTGATGTTTAACCGTTTTAAGTGCCTATTGCCCGCTGTGCACAGTTGCCCTGAAGCCACCGGGGTGGCGGTGCCACCGGGCTTGGGCCCGCCATCGCTGCTCGCAGCTATATTTCACTTTATACTTTAAACTTGTTATTCACTAAATACTGATCCAAGTAATTAGTAATTCCTTCTGAAGTATTTGGTAATAAAAGTCATTACAAGTGGGTTACCACTTACTAATTACTTACTAATTCATTCATTAGAGTTACTTGTTAGTTAATAGTAGTTACTAGAGTGTTAATAATGCATTACTCATTTGTTCCCCTGTAGTTATTAATGAACGATCAGTATTCTAAAGTGTTACCCAAAATTAGTGTGTGAAAATAGAGCACTTTAAGTACATTATAGAAGTGTACTTTGTTTCCACCTGGGTCACATTCGTCTCTCATTATCAATTGCTCCAACAGCCTCGTTCAGCTCCAACATCACTCGCCCTGCTCTGCTTCATAACGTTAATAATCTCATTCATGAACATGATTTCTCATCCGTCCCGATTCTTTTCCACCGGCTGTGAGGTGAAGACGACATATCCCAAGATTCTGCGCTCAAACTCATCAAGCTACACCTTTGTTTTGAACAGGTGACCTCTAGTGGCGAAAATGTACATTTTGCAGCTTTAAATGTGAAGTGAATAATATTGTGCAGCAGTACAAAGACAAAAGATGATACATTAAAAGAGAAATAAACGTATATATAGAACAATAACTAATTCATGAAACTGAATTGATGGTTGAGTATCTGAGCTTCATATTTAAATTATATTATTTATTATTATTCAATCACTAATTAGTGGTAATGGACCTGAATTCAAACTTGACCTGACAGTGTTACAATCAGTTATGTTTATATAGATATTATGCATTGTTTGTGTTTTCCACTAGATTTTGATTAGTTTCCCTGTCTGTCGCTCATCAAGGGTTTATTCGCTGTCTGCGCTGACGACTCCCCGTCGGAAGTATAAGTGGTGATGCCGCATCTGTTTTTTAGAGGGCTGGGCTGTGTTTGTGTGCATCTGAAATGTTTGTAGCCCCAAAGCATGCTTGATTTGTTACCCTCTATGCTGTTTATTTGCTTTATTCTTTGTTCTACCTCTTGCATTTAGTTTTTGTTATTTGATTTGAGTGTGTCCGTGCTCTCTGCTCATCTGTTTGGGTAAGTTTGAGAGGAGAGCAGCATACGATGTCACGTGACACTCTGCGCTTCACGTAGTTCATTTTGGTGTATTAGTTCATTAGTTTAGGAGTGTTGCTACACGCTGTAAGTTTTGTTTGGTTTAGTTAGAGTAGTTAAGTTAGGGTGTGCGAGTAGCACACTGAAAATGTTTTGATTTATTTTAAATATTCTAGGCTAGATTTAAATCCTTTAGTTAGAAGAATTTTGTTTTATTGATTTGGCATTGAGTTTGGCATTGAGTTTGTACAGATGAGTTTGTATTTTTTTTTCTTTTTGTTTATTGTTAATACATATATTTTTGGACACATTTAAAGCCTGATTCTTGTTATATTGATTGGAGGTTAAAATGAATAAATGTTTTCTCTGTTTGAACTTGTGGTGTTCACCTCTTCACTGATTTGCACTATTAAGGTTTGATCTAACTTTGGTTAAAGAGTTTTGTGAATGTTACATTCCCTTAATGTCACTAGACACACAGAAAGAGTTTTGGGTCGTAACAGACAGTAAAATCACAGTTCAGTTATTTCTATATGAGAATAACAGTGAATGTTAAGTTTCTCTAATTTAACAAGTAATTTATTACATGGTACCAGAACAGAAACAACTGAATCCATTAAAACATGTTTAAAACTCACCATCCAGACGCCAGAAACACAAACAGAACAAAACAATCCAAAACATCTTCAACAGTTTCAGTCCACAAATATGAAAAGACAAACTCTTCAAAACTGCGTCAGTATAAAATGACAGATGTGCTGATGTGGAGCTGCTAAATTCATGTGAAACTCTACAATCAGTCACATCATCTTTAACAGTTATGAGGGGTTTTACTGATTATTTCACATCATTTGAACCCACAGCGTCCTGTAGATCTGACCGATAGTCTTATTTGCACGAGTTTCACACAGACTAGAGAAGGTAAAAATATCTTAAACGGGACCTATTATGCCGTAATAATATTATTAACATGCTATAACCCACAGATATAGCATGTTAAAATTACCACTATTAGTGGTTGAGCAAAAATGCGCCGCTTCAGTGTGGGCCCTTTAAATGCAAATGAGCTGCTGATCTCGGCCTAAGACCTTTAAGAGCTCATTCTGAGGTGACAGGATTCAGTCAGGACGTGCTATAATCTCAGAAACTGCGAATTTATGCTGCATGGAGATAGAGCAGGTATAGTTTAGTTCAATTACGGTTATAACTTATATTGTCTTCTTTTTATCCACTGTGCCGCGTCACCCCCTGGGTGGTTTCTGCCGCGACCACGTAACACTATCTTGGTCACGAGCCACTTCCTCTATTCATATTACTCAACTAGATTATCCATAGATTCAGGAGGAGTCAGGTAGGCGTATAATATTTTCTTCTTAGATTATATTATCTCAGGGTCTACTTCTGATCACTACCGTACTTCCTAGGCCTACGGTTCAGATATCAACCAAGCTTACCTGGGTGGGGTGGGTTATCCTTCCGTTCAGTGCACCACAGCTGGCTCTACGCCCTCAGAGGACAGCTATGCCTGCTAATGCACTCCCACGGCCCACTCTGTTGCGACTGGTTGCCAACCTTGACTGACTTTGTAAAGTCTGTTGGGATCTCTTTATAAATATCTAACTTTTTTCAGACAGTCAAAACTTCTGATACCCCAAATGGATTCTCACACTTCAACAATAAACAGACTGAGACAACACTATCAGAGTTTGAGGGCAGTCCTCATTCTCATTTTATTATTTCTTGCAAAGGCAAAAGCTAAATACACCACTCTATGCCATCTAAGCTGGAAGTTCCATGGGCCAGACAAAAAATGACATTTTTTAAAGCTTACCCTCTTCTCTATTCAATATATGTTCTTCTCTAAGAAAATCAGGTGTCTTCTTTGATCCCGTTTTTATATTCTCTTTTGACGCATTTTTCTCTTCATTTACGCACATGTGGTTTCTTCTTGCGTTAAAATATTACCTGCATGCGTCAATTGCTATGTTACTTGTCTATCACTTTTTTTTAAATGCTTTCAATGCTTTTTCAATTTGCGTCAAAGGCTTAAGCAATACACACATTTCTTTATTATACATTTTTATCAGATTTCTACCTTGCTAGACATTTATTTCCTAACTGTCTTCATTCTTATCAGTTACACACAACAATATTTCTCTCCCCAGAACCCATGTTCACCTACACACATAATGCAACATTTGTCATTTTTACAGGATGTGGTATACACTTCACTCAAGCCCACAGCATGTGTTTTTGTATGTCTTGTCTTATGAAAACTTCATAGACCCCAGAGATTCTCCAAGTTCAGCAATTTTCTGTTTTTTATTATATCTTTTAAAATCTTTATCAAATTGTTTGGAAGAGAACACTCCATTTCTCTCTACACAACACTATCTTACTTTAAGCCTGTTTTACCGTCCAAATGATGGCCAAAACTGTACAGATGAGTTTTATGACATTTATTACTTCACACAAAATATGAAGCATCTGTTTTTACTCTAGAACATCTCTGTAAGATCTTAATAAAACACAGTGCAAGTGTGCATTAAAATATTATCCATGAAATCTCTCTCTCTCCCTTGTATTATCACCAACAGGGAAGTACACAAACACTCGTTACAACTAACAATAAATATATATATATAAAGACCTTCTGCCTTTTCGGGTGGTGCTTAATAAACTGGTACATTTTCTATCCGTAAATCAACTCCGATGAACTGTAATAAAGTGCTCTCACCTTCATTACTGCCGTATCCAGTATCACTCTGGAGTCTTTAAGCTGGATCACAAACAGTTTGTACTTGTATTTCCTTGAATAGCACAAAGCACAGTCTCTGTTTTGTATTGGTATTCGTTCACTAAGCAGTCTGGTGTGAAATGATTCGCGCAGACAAACAAATTTCAACTGAGGGAGCATTTTCATGGAAAACCAAGTTAATCCAGATTTAGGGGGTAAATCGAGAGATCTATGTGGATTAATCCATCCAGCTACAGAACACCTAAAACGCTTTGAAGAGATTCTTGTCAGTGCAGTAATGGCGGACTGTGTAAACTCGCTGTGAACGCGCTCAGGGCGGTTCTATGTTCAAACGTCAGTGTCTGTCAACATTCGCGGACGGGGCCTGTGGCTAATGTGACGTCACACTGCCAGGGATCTGGAAACGGCTTGTTCTGAGACACTGCTTATGATTTATGGTGATTTAAAAAAAAAAAAAAGGAGTGGGTGGATTTTTATCATTATAGGGTGGTTGTGTACACACACTGCCAACACACATTTATGTCCAAACACCTTGTAAAAGTGAATTTTGCATAATAGGTTCCCTTTAAAACCATCATCTCATCTTGTCATAAAATCCTGAGTCTCTCTCCCTATAACTGTCTTCAGTTCATTCATTTATTATAAAATGTCTGAAACACCTACAGAACAGAGTCAGTAACATATTAAAAATCACTTAATGTTGGTTTGATGAAGCGTCACTAAAATAGCTTTAATCATTTAAATTTGAAGTGAATAATAATATTCTCCAACAGAACAAAGTTGATAAATAAGAAAAATATATCCATCTGTAACGGAGGCCAGCTACTAGTCACTGTGCGAGTAAACCTCACTCCTCTGATCTCAAGAGACGCGCTAGCGAATGACACTAGATTGCAGACTTTAGCCTCCTTGTTAGAGCGTCCGAGTCTCACACTGGTGACCCGGGTTCAAGGCCCATGCAGACGGGGTGAGTAGGACCTGCGTAGAGGGGTTACATGTCTATCTGTTTATATAGTTGAATCTCCCACAACATGATTCAAGCTACATCTCAGATTCTGGACTGATATTTATCTGGTTAAGTGTGAATCCTCCTCTAACCTCAGTTAGTTTCCGCTCTCTCATCAGTCAGCTTTAACATCACCAAGATCAACAAGCTTCTGCTGATCTTACATTTTCAAATGAATTCCGGTCCTGAATGAAAACTAACAGCAGAAGAGTGAACTATTGGGTTATATATCTGTATCTACTGTTAATAAGTCCTGTGAGCTGTCAATCATATTTGACTGTTGATGGATTCACTTCGTTAAAGGGGTCATGAATTGAGAAATCAACTTTTCCTTGAGCTTTTAATATAAGTTTCAGAACTGAAAACTTTCTTGTTTGTCCAGTAATAGCTTTTATTGACACCAGGCCCAGCGAACGACTGATCCTGGACTGTGCCTATCTAAGATAGGTGAAACTCCACCTTCACTTTCAACCACGATCTAAATATAATGACATAGATCTAAATATAATGCAACACTTTTCACGATTAGTGAACCTTGAGAGCTGTAATAGTAAAAACGTGCTAAAAAAAAGAGAGCCAATACTTGGATATTTCATATGCAAAGATGTCAGCCAATCACAGCAGTGGGCATTTACACTGAAGTCTCACAACAGACTCTTCAGCCACAAACTACTGACACGAGCATCAACCACAAACATCCAGCAGAAGCTGTTTATCCACTGACAGATCAAACCACACACTGATGTTACACTTATCATTTCTGCATTCCAAAATTCATAAGTCAGAGTTAATGGATCATACAGTATCCTGTAAATGTAAATGTTCATTTAGAGAAATTTGAATTTGGTGCCTGTGAGGTTTAATCTTGGGAAAAACCAATGGGTCTTTTGGTGTTTTCTTCTGGAGAAACTGAGAAGTGTAGAGACCTGGATCTTTGTTTTTGAAGTTATGATAATGTTATACAACATCTTTAATATTCTAACTGTGATGATAACAAGGATGGGAAAAAATACACTGAAAATATTCAAACTTTTAGTGAAGCAATGTCTCCAACCAGACATGAAAGCCTGTGAAGAGTCGAGAGGAGAAACTTTCACAGACTGTGATGATGCGCTTCCACACTTACTAACATCTAATAACTTACTACATCTGTCAAAACTATTATATACACTTATAACACTGTTTGTGTGATATTAGCTTCGTATCACATTACAAAAACATAGTAAACTCTGCTGTGTTCCTGAGGGAGTGATGGTTAATTTGACATCTTTCTCTTCTGACTGCCGTAATCAATCTCTCTATATGTTTTCCCTCTTTTGTAAAGTCCTGGAAATGATATCGTGAGTTTTGTGTTTTGCTGTTTTATCAAATGAAAACACAAAAACAATACCTTCTGTATCTCCCGTTCACACTGTAGAAATTTAACGATTTACCGACTTCCGCTTCTGGAAATGGGACAACGAACTCATGATTTCAGATTATTTTAAACAAGATGATTTAAAAAAAAAAAAAACAAACAAAAAAAACCATAATATTAATCTATAACAAAAAAAAGGCAGTAGTTTAATAAAATCAGTAAAGAGTAAATAAATGATAATTTAATAGTAAATTTAAAAAAAAAATGTTTCAGAAGAAAAAGAGTAATGAGCTTAACAATAATGTACATTTACAAATGATGTTCCCATTCAGTCGGTCACGTTCGACGTACGTCGGACAGACCGACGAATAGGAATCTCGCTAGAGAGGCCAATCTACTTCGAGTGTAACTAAACGAGCCAATGCACATTGGCATGCAATCATATGCATCAGCTGCTCGCCTCGCAGCGCGGGTATATAATGAGCAGCAGGTGCGTTGCATCTTCAGCTTTTCGCTTCGGAGCCGAACGGTGTTTGTTCCTGTTCTCTGCAAGCGAGTGTCTGCTAGAAGACGAGTCAAGCTTTTTGGTTGAACTTCTCTTTTTTTCCGAGTGCGGGCGAACAGCACAGCAGCGGGGTCGAAGTCCTCTCTTTTTCTGTTTTTGTTTCGTTTGCCGTTTTTGAGCAAATAGCTGTTTGACAGCGTCAGAAGGCTGTTCTCACGGCCGGTACGGTGCGCTTTTGAGCGCTGAAAAGCCGTTTTTACGGCTGGTAAGAGTGAGCGCCTTCAAAGAGAGAGAAAGCACATGACAGGCTGCACACAATCCCTGTCTGTGTTGCGGTGGCCGTTCCCCTGCGTGCTTCAGCACTTCTAAAAGAGTAAAGTCCCTGAAAGAGCTTACACAAGTAGATTCACGTCTTTTTAAAGACGACATCCTACTTGTGTTTCTGGATGCGATCGTTCCTGTCCTCACTGACGGCCACGATCACCGTTTCGCATGTCTGGGCGCGTGCTGAAATGATGTTTGTGGGTGTTCATGTTTTCATATGAGAACATGATCACGTCGACACGCCGGTCGTGACTCTTCTTTCTCCGGGAAGCTTGAGTCCCCTCTGTTGTTGGCCAGCTGCCGCTTGTGTGTAAAAGCACAGCCGCGAGTCTGCCCGACACTCTGGGAGACCGTGGAGATCAACGAGAGCAAACCTCTCGCTCCTCTGCGTGTCGTGTGCCGTCGAGCTGCCGGGCTGCAGCGCAGGTTGTCACGGCAACCCAACACTCGCTCGGCGCTCTAGATGCGCGGTTCCCTTGCGTGATCTCCATTGTAGCGCCCTCTCTGGTGCACCAGAAGAGGTCTACTTTGCTGATATGGCTTGGGTGACATAAGGTTGAGGGGTTCCTTCGGGGAACCAACCCCCTAGGGCCCCTCCCTCTCTAGCGCATTGCAAGCTGTGCAGTTTCTGGATTGGATTGCTGGTCCTTTTCATAGGGGAAACTAGCATTTAATTCAGAGCTCCAGCTGAGGGACAGACGTCGATTGCAGCATCGGAGAGAGTGCTGTTATGCTCTGGAAATGAGGGTGACGCTGCCCACTGTAATGGTGTGTGCTTATGCTGACTCAGATTCAGAGTTTACAGCCATGCTTTCCTGGGTCTTCCAGATGTGCATGGAAAACTTGGCAGTATGGGGGTATTTTGGTGCCATAAATATGGAATGCCAAAGGTGCCAGAATCTGCATAAGTTTTTCCTCTCTCACTACCCTCTTGGATGGGGTGGCTGTACACAGACCACACCCACCCTGCATGTGAGGCCAAGGCACTCTTTTTGCATGAGGGTAGTTCTGTGCTGGGGTTGAGCTGCGCTTGTTGACTAACCGTGATCAAAGTCACGGCACAGGCCCTCAGCCAGACGATGTCCACCTCCGTGGTCCAGAAGTGCCCCCTGGCTTACCTTGTGAGGTGTGAGAGGTTGTCAAGATAATGCTTTCTCAATGCTCCCATCTTACGAGGTGGCCTTTCGGTGACACTGTCGAGGACTGAGCCCAGCGGTTCTCCTCAGTTAGTAGCGGATAGGGGAGCTTCCCATGACAAACCATTGAGTTCCTCTTGGGCCGCCCCTCAGTCTGCTCGTCGCCAAGGGTGTTGTCCCCTGCAAGAAACTCCGGCCCAGCAGGCTCTGCTGTATCCATTGTGGGGAGATGACGCCTCCTGTCTCTGCAGCTGTTTAACTGGTTGGTGAGAATCACCCCTGAGACGGGCGACCCAGAGATGGGTGGGGCTGCTCTTCCACCCCTGGAGGAGGGCCAGGTGGTAAATCCTTTATTGGGTTTGTTTCTGTTCCGCCACTGACCCAAGAGGCAGCGGTACCCAAATTTTAAAGAGCAGTTCCTCCATTTCCAGGTCTGAAGAGGGTTTGGAGAGCAGTGGGAGGAGAAAAACCTCACCACTCTCATCCCCCTCTTCTGTCGCCAGCGGACAGCAGTGAGCAGCCAAAGCCTCGACTGCTCCCTCTGTCCATCCGTGGAGCCAGGTAAGTGTTGCCTAGCACACTGTGATGCCGCTTCGGGCCGCCTCACAAAGAGAGCCCCCCGAGCCGCGTCCCTGTGTTCCACCTTGCTGCCCTGCTGCGGGTACACCGGTGGTCCCTTTGGTCCTGCTTGTACGGGCTCTGCGAGCCGGGTTAGCGCTCCCCAGTCCGTCTCGCTGGCTCCTTCGGACCATCATGGTCGGCTTTGCGATTCAGTTTGCCCGGCTCCCCCCCCCCCAAGTTCAGGGACGTCCTCTTCACTACAGTGAAAGATGCCGATGCCCCTGTCCTGCGTGCGGAGATCGCAGTCCTACTGGCGAAGGACGCGATAGAGCCGGTCCCTCCAGCCGATTTGAGGTCGGGGTTCTACAGCCCCTACTTCATTGTACCCAAGAAAAGCGGCGGGTTACGACCGATCTTGGACCTGCGAGTTTTGAATCGGAGCCTCCACAAGCTACCATTCAAAATGCTCACGCAGAAACGCATTTTCGAGTGCATCCGTCCCCGAGATTGGTTTGCAGCGATTGACCTGAAGGACGCGTACTTCCATGTTTCAATTCTTCCGCGACACAGGCCATTCCTGAGATTCGCGTTCGAAGGTCGAGCATATCAGTACAGAGTCCTACCCTTCGGGCTGGCCCTGTCTCCCCGCGTCTTCACGAAAGTCGTGGAGGGAGCCCTTGTTCCCATGAGAGAACAGGGTGTTCGCATTCTCAACTATCTCGACAACTGGCTCATTCTAGCACAGTCCCAGGATCAGTTGTGCAAACACAGGGATTTGGTGCTCAGACACCTCACCCAGTTGGGGCTTCAGGTCAACTGGGAAAAGAGCAAACTCGCCCCGGTGCAGAGGATCTCTTTTCTCGGTATGGAGTTGGATTCGGTCGAGCAGATAGCACGCCTCACAGAGGAACGTGCTCGGTCGGTGTTGAACTGCCTGAATACATTCAATGGCAGGACAGCGGTCCCACTGAAGTTCTTTCAGAGGCTCCTGGGGCATATAGCGGCTGCTGCGGCTGTAACACCGCTCGGTCTGCTTCATATGAGACCGCTTCAGCACTGGCTTCACGGCCGAGTCCCGAGATGGGCGTGGCAGCGCAGCACGTTCCGGGTGCCAATCACTCAGGAGTGCCGCCGAACCTTCAGTCCGTGGTCGGACCCCTTGTTTCTTCGGGCAGGAGTGCCCCTAGAACAGGTGTCCCGGCATGCTGTGGTGTTCACAGATGCTTCTGCCACCGGCTGGGGTGCCACGTAATACGGGCATGCAGTCTCAGGGGTTTGGACGGGACCCCATCTGCATTGGCACATCAATTGCCTCGAGTTGCTGGCAGTACGCCTTGCTCTGAGCCGCCTCAAAGGCCTGCTTCAGGGCAAGCATGTACTGGTCCGTATGGACAACACTGCGACCGTTGCGTACATCAACCGTCAAGGTGGTCTACGCTCCCGTCGCATGTCACAACTCGCCCGCCATCTCCTCCTGTGGAGTCGGAAGCATCTGAGGTCGCTTCGCGCCATTCATGTTCCCGGTGTGCTCAACCGTGTGGCCGACCAGCTATCACGAGCTGCGCTGCCAGGAAAGTGGCGACTCCACCCCCCAGGTGGTTCAGCTGATCTGGAGAGAATTCGGAGAGGCTCAGGTAGACCTGTTTGCCTCACCAGAAACCTCCCACTGCCAGTTGTTTTACTCTCTGACCGAGGGGACGCTCGGGACAGATGCACTGGCTCACAGCTGGCCCCGGGGCCTGCGCAAATATGCGTTTCCCCCAGTGAGCCTACTTGCACAGACCCTGTGCTAAGTCAGGGAGGACGAGGAGCAGATCTTGTTAGTTGCGCCTTACTGGCCCAACCGGACCTGGTTCCCAGAACTCTCACTCCTCGCGACAGCCCCTCCCTGGCCCATCCCTCTGAGGAAAGACCTTCTTTCTCAGAGACGGGGCACTCTTTGGCACCCACGTCCAGACCTCTGGAAACTCCATGTCTGGTCCCTTGGACGGGATGCGGAGGTTCTAGGTGACTTACCCCCTGAGGTACTTAACACCATCACTTCGGCACGTGCACTGTCTACGAGACATGCTTACGCCTCAAAGTGGAACCTGTTCGTCGAGTGGTGCTCTTCTCGCCGGGAAGACCCCCGAAGATGCTCGATCAGAGTCGTGCTTTCCTTCTTGCAGTAGGGTTTGAGCGTAGGCTGTCCCCCCTCCACCCTCAAAGTCCATACTGCTGCTATATCCGCTTACCACGACCACTTAGATGGCAAATCTGTTGGTCAGCACGACCTGGTCATCAGGTTCCTTAGGGGGGCGAGACGGTTAAATCCTTCTCGTCCCCTCTCCATACCCTCTTGGGACCTCACTCTGGTGCTGAGAGCGCTCCAGATTGCTCCCTTTGAGCCTTTGCTGTCAGCAGACTTAAAGATTCTGTCTATGAAGACTTTGCTGCTGGTGGCATTGGCCTCCATCAAGAGGGTAGGGGACCTGCAGTCATTTTCGGTCGATGAATCGTGCCTGGAGTTCGGGCCGGGTGATAGCCACGTGGTACTAAGACCCCGGCCTGGCTATGTGCCCAAGGTTCCTACCACTCCCTTCAGGGACCAGGTGGTGAGCCTGCAAGCGCTGCCCTCGGAGGAGGCAGACCCAGCCCTGGCTTTACTCTGTCCAGTCCGCGCTTTGCGACTGTACATAGACAGAACCTAAAGCCTCAGGACCTCAGACCAGCTCTTGTCTGTTATGGAGGCCAGCAGAAGGGAAAGGCTGTCTCCAAGCAGAGGATGGCCCACTGGATAGTGGATGCCATCGCCCTGGCTTACCAAGCTCAGGGCGTGCCCTGCCCGCTCAGGTTGCATGCTCACTCCACGAGAGGTGTCGCATCCTCCTGGGCGCTGGCTCGTGGCGCCTCGCTGACAGATATTTGTAGAGCTGCGGGCTGGGCGACACCTAACACGTTCGCTAGATACTATAGCCTTCGTGTCGAGCCGGTCTCCTCCCATGTTCTCGCCACAGGTCAGAGGCACGGAGAGGCCCCGGCTTAGTGTCGGCTTGCTGCGCTACATGCGCTTCTTTTCTCCAGAGAGTCCCTACAAGGCAGACCCTGTCGAGTCCTCCGATATCCCTTCGGCAGCCGACGTGGCGGAGCGTCTGGCGCCAGGCCTATACTCCGTTGTATCCTTGAGAACCGGGTTTAGGCTGGGTTCCATATGTGTGACCCTACGGGGATCCCATATGGTTGGTTCCACGGTTGCTCCTAAACCAAGCCTGTGTCTTTCCCTCTGGGAAATCCTACCCTTCATCGGGTTGGAGTCACCCCAGCTCTTCCATATGTAGCACAGCCCTATAGGGTTAGTCCATATGTACTTCTCCACATAACTCCTTCGGGGAAGGATGTGGCTTCCGCAGCGTTCCTTTCCCAGCGAAGGGTACGCTTTCCCAGCGTTATCCAATAGTCTCACTGAATGGGTTTTGGGGAACAGCAGTGATCGACTCTCTCTGTGTTAGCCCTGTCTCACCATCCTCAGGCAAGGGGGTTCAGGTGGCTTACAACAGAGCGCTGGAAGGGGGCAGCTCCTGTGGCGCTTTGGTAGGGATTCCTATTCGTCGGTCTGTCCGACGTACGTCGAACGTGATCGACTGAATGGGAACGTCTCGGTTACAAAGGTAACCCTCGTTCCCTGAAGGAGGGAACGGAGACGTACGTCCCGTCGCCACAGTCGCTGTACCCCGCTGATGCTGCCGCCTATCCGGTTCGGCTCCTCAGCGAAAACCTGAAGATGCAACGCACCTGCTGCTCATTATATACCCGCGCTGCGAGGCGAGCAGCTGATGCATATGATTGCATGC
This sequence comes from Chanodichthys erythropterus, assembly GCF_024489055.1. Classification (NCBI taxonomy): domain Eukaryota; kingdom Metazoa; phylum Chordata; class Actinopteri; order Cypriniformes; family Xenocyprididae; genus Chanodichthys; species Chanodichthys erythropterus. The sequence goes on along the minus strand of NC_090234.1, from coordinate 13,238,387 downwards.
CAATGTGCATTGGCTCGTTTTAGTTACATTCGAAGTAGATTGGCCTCTCTAGCGAGATTCCTATTCGTCGGTCTGTCCGACGTACGTCTCCGTTCCCTCCTTCAGGGAACGAGGGTTACCTTTGTAACCGAGACGTTTTAATGATGTGAAGCTGTTTCGCTCTGCTGAAAATTAAAATAGACAAAGTGAGTATTCCTCCAGGGGGCGCTCGACGTAATCTAATAAAACATGAATGAGGGCAGGCAGATACATATGAACATAAAAAGCATGTTATACTAAATAATTAAAGATTATCTTTGATAATCTACAGTATCATCCAGGATCACAGAAAAACTCATTAAAGATCACTTAAAAATAACTTATAAATGAGAAACAAATCAGATTATATTTGAAACAGTAATAGATGATAAAGGCAGATTGTGGTCAGAAACAATCACAGAGAGTTTGATCATTGTTGAGCTGAAACATGAAATGTGAAACAAATGACAAAATGAAAGACTAATTAAACACAACACATGAAAAGAAAGAGCATAAATAATTTCAAAAGTGATATTAAATAAGTAGTTTGTTTGTTTTATAAATATTTAAAGAATTATTTGTGTAAAAATACTAAGCTGGCAGCACAAATGACACTGTAATTCCGTTCACCAGAGACAGTAACACTGAATCTGATCTCTGTTTCTGCTGATGGTCACTTCATAAAGTCCAGAGTCTGTGATTCTGATGTCTGTGATGGTCAGAGATCCAGTTTGATGATCCAGCTTCAGTCTGTCTCTGAATCTCCCATCAAGAACATCATCATATACAGCGATTCTGTTGTCCTGTTTATTTATTACAGCTATTACAGTGTTTTCAAAGGTCCACTGAATCACATCATCATCTTTTATTTCAGTAAGATCAGAGTTTAGAGTGACTGAATCTCCCTCCATCACTGATATTTCAACTGAATTACCAAACAGAAACAGAAACAGGGTGCATCACAGATTAATATTTTTAAACCAATTTATCATTTTCATTAAAGTAAATAGTCTGAAATGTATTCTTATAAACAACAAAACATAACAAAATAAGCAAAATCTGTGTATGGATTACAGTGATAAATAATAAAACAGGTGAAACAAATATTAAACTCACCAAAGACATGGAGAAAGAAATATTTTATCACACTGTTGATCTGCAGCTTAAAAACTGCAGTATGTTCAGTTCTGGTGTTTGTGATGGTCAGAGATCCAGTTTGATTGTCCAGCTTCAGTCTGTCTCTGAATCTCCCATCAAGAACATCATCATATACAGTGATTCTGTCGTCCGTTACATTGATTTCAGCTATTAAAGTGTTTTCATATCCATGCCTCCACTGAATCACATCATCATCCTTCATTTCAGTAAGATCAGAGTTTAGAGTGACTGAATCTCCCTCCTTCACTGATATTTCAACTGTATCACCAAACAGAGAAAAACAAAAACAGAAACAGGGTGCATCACAGATTAATATTTATAAATAACTTTATGATTTTCATTAAAGTAAATAGTCTGAAATGTATTCTTAGAAACAACTGAACAGAACAAAAGAAACAAAATTGTGTATGGATTAAAATTTTAACTGGTGATAAAAAATAAAACAGGTGAAACAAATATTAAACTCACCAAAGACAACGAGAGTGAAATTCTTTTCCACACTGTTGATCTCTCGTTTATAATCTCCAGCATGTTCATCTGTGGTGTTTGTGATGGTCAGAGATCCAATTTGTTTGTCCAGCTTCAGTCTGTCTCTGAATCTCCCATCAAGAACATCATCATATACAGTGATTCTGTCGGCCGTTACATTGATTTCAGCTATTAAAGTGTTTTCAAACCTCCACTGAATCACATCATCATCCTTCATTTCAGTAAGATCAGAGTCTAGAGTAACTGAATCTCCCATTATTACTGATATTTTAACTGTATCACCAAACAGAAAGAAAAATGTGCATTACAGATGAATATTAATAAATATCCTTATGATTTTCATTAAAGTGAACAGTCTCAAATTTATTCTTATAAAACAACAGAGCAGAACATAAGAATGAAAAATGTGATCAAAATGGTGATAAAAAAATGAAACAGGTGAAACAAATACTAAACTCACCAAAGACAAAGAAAAACTTTTCCACACTGCTGATCTTTAGTCTATAATCTCCAGAAACTTCAGTTGTGATGCCTGTGATGGTCAGAGATCCAGTTTGATTGTCCAGCTTCAGTCTGTCTCTGAGTCTCCCCTCAAGAACATCATCATATACAGTGAATCTGTCGGCCGTTACATTGATTTCAGCTATTAAAGTGTTTTCAAACCTCCACTGAATCACATCATCATCCTTCATTTCAGTAAGATCAGAGTTTAGAGTGACTGAATCTCCCTCCCACACTGACACTGACTTCTCTTCATCACCAAACACACCTGAAGAACAGAGTTTTCACAGATTAAAGCTTTAAAATTGCCTGATGTTGATTGATGAAGATTCACTAAAACACTTCTAATCATTTAAAGGCACAATATGTAAGATTTTTGCAGTAAAATATGCAAAAACCACTAGGACAGTGTTATATATTTTGTTCAGTTAAGTACTAACAGTATCCCAAATGTTTCCAACTATTTTGGACTTTGGATACTATTTTGGACCGGTTAGGTGAACTATGGAGTGAGACGTGGCCATAGGGGTTCCTGCAGAATTCGACCATATTTTGATACTTATGCACATTTCATCATAATACTCAATGTCTATGTTTAGTGTTGATTAGTTGTGTTTTATTGTTTTTTATCTCTTGCAACAAAAATGAAAACTAAAAGCAGTAAAGGAAGTAACGTGCAGACGTCGGAACAGCGGCCTGCTACTACAAGCACGGCAGAGTGGATTCAGTCAGCCCGGAGAAGTGTACTAATTTTCGCGACAACTTCAAGTGATACACAGTGCCTTAAAACTGAGATACTAACTTCGTTTCGCAAAGATCTGGTGGAAATATTTCGTTGGGCCAAGATTTGACTACCATCAAGAGCGAGATTCAGGCGGTTAAAGCGGAATTCTCTAATAGTATGGTTTCGATGCAGACGGACATGTCGACACTGAAAAGTACAGTGAAGGAAATGCAACACTAGCTTTCCACCTATTCGGATGACATCACCACACTTCAGGAGAAGGTAGAGTCTCTTTCGGCCGCTGTGGTAAAACTAGAGGATAAATGTGAAGATCTGGAAGCTAGATCTCATTTTAACAACATAAGGATAATTGGAGTTCATCACTCATCATCATTGACAGGTCACATCGCGCATTACAGCTTAGGCCAAGACCGGGTGATATGACTATATCCGTCAAAGGATTGTTAGGCTGCATAAATTAGGTCAGCCGGAACCGAGAACACTTCTTATAACACCAGATGCACTCGTTACATCAGAAGAAGAATGACATCTACGCTAATATTAGTCTTTCTGTTTATCCTGAGGTCTACCATAGTCAGCCAGATCCGGGCCGTATCCAGGTGAGACCGAGGACCTATGCCTTGACATGACCAGACTGCACCCCTGAAGTATTAGCAGATTGAGTCAACTACTGTAGATCATCCATTGTGAAGGCCTCATCGACACGGCAGACAGTGACACAGCTCCTCAACAAACCGTCCATACCGGCGTGATGAATACAATCCTCAACTGGATTGAACTGGAATAAATACTTTGAATGTTGCGATCCCATCAGACTTATGATAGGTACCTTAAACGTAACAAAGCACTGTTCGCCAGAGGAGAACTGGCCCCTCGACTAAGCCTGGTTTCTCCCAAGGTTTTTTTTTTCTCTCCATTTTAACACCTATTTGCCACCTGATGCCACCTGTTGGAGTTTGGGTTCCTTGCCGCTGTCGCCTTTGGCTTGCTTAGTTGGGGACACTTGACATTTGATATTCAACAGTGCTTTGATCTGCCTGCATTGACACTATTCTTTTAGAGCTGCTGTGCAGCTAAAATTATACACCAGTTCTCACTGTAAAGCTGCTTTGACTCTTTTAAATCTGCATTGTAAAAAGTGCTATATAAATAAAGGTGACTTTACTTAGTCACTTATTCATTGCTGTGGAAGACACTTAAAGTGTACCTCCGGGGACAGATTATTTCGTATTCCGCACATTTAAATAAAGTTCATAACACAAGGATACGTGAACTCACTTCCAATATTTTTCAGATCAGCAGCTCACCAACTCACCTTCACAAGATCAATTTTAAAAACGTCTCGATTTACAAGCTGAACTTGATCTCATTCTGACCGATGATGCTGAGTGGCTTCATTTGCATTCTCGTAGCACTTATTATGAGCATGGTGATAAAGCTAGTCTTATCTCATCAATTAAGAGGAGACTCAAGACCTATTTGGTAATTGGATCCTGAAGGTATTAATGCCACCTTCAAATCATTTTATTCATCTTTATACACTTCTGAATCTCCATCTGGTGCCCATGATATGGTTTCCTTTTTACAGAACTTAAATTTTTACCACAGTTGATCCTGCTGTTGCTGGAGATCTTGAAGCCCCTATAGAAACTATAGAACTAAATTAATCTAGCAATTAAAAGGAAGCAAAGTAATAAAGCTCCTGGGCCCAACGGTCTTCCTGTCAAGTTTTTAAAATAATTTCAGAATAAACTGTCTCCATTACTTTTGTCAGTGTATACAGAATCTTTAGAGCATGGTTTCCTACCAGAGACTCTTACACAAGCATAACTTAAACGAGATAAGGATCCTAAGCTATGTGGCTCTTACAGGCCCCTTTCCTTACAGAATGTGGATGCAAAGATTTTGGCTAAAGTGCTGGCTTCTCGCATTGAAAACATACTACCAAAGATTATATCTGAGGAGCAAACAGGTTTCATAAGGGGGAGACAGTTATTCTTTAATGGTCGCGGCACTATGCCTACGTGGCCTGACTGAACTAACGCTGCGCTTGATTTCAGACAGGACCACTTTGGCAAGTTACTGAGTTTATTGAACACAATTATCTTTGGCGGTATGGTTCCTTACGGGGGTTCTTGCTCCAAAATTAATTGGACATACAAGAGCTTTAACATGAACCCCCCGGAACCATCAGCTTGGAAATACACAGACAATTAAGACACAAGTAATGTCTTTAAGAGCGAACGTGGTATCACATAGATATGGCAGTAGGACGTCTATACTGTAGCTTGGTTATGAGGATGAGTGTCTCTCAGCAGTGAGGTCCATGCCGGCCGGGACTTGAAGCCTTATTGACTTTAAAGGTAGTGATCTGGAACAAAAGAAGACGACAACCAGAAGGTGCACTGTAATATGCTCATGCTTATAATGGGGAGGGAGGGAGGGTTGTGAGCAGTTTGAGCATACTTACCGAGCAGCGATGCCACGTATATATGTCCCGTGTCTAATAGGAGAATAGTAATGATTGGAGCGATTTGACAGCTGACCGCGTCAGCTGGTCGCGGCACTATGCCTACGTGGCCTGACTGAACTAACGCTGCGCTTGATTTCAGACAGGACCACTTTGGCAAGTTACTGAGTTTATTGAACACAATTATCTTTGGCGGTATGGTTCCTTACGGGGGTTCTTGCTCCAAAATTAATTGGACATACAAGAGCTTAAACATTAACCCCCCAACATGATGAGAAGGAATACTTTCCTGAAGTAGAACCCCCCCCAAAACCATACTTGTTCCATTCCTGCAAAAGAGAAAAGACAAGTTATTGAGATATACTTAAAGGAGCGTACTGACTATCAGAGGGGTATTCTCCCCTCTAAAAGGAGGAAGAGAATAGCAGGCCCCTCTTTAAATTTAAGTAGCGAGGGGTGTTCATCCCCATGCAGAGGAATGAACAGCGGGCTCCTGCAGTGCAAAGGGTGTTCTCTCCAGCAGGAGAAAACAGCAGCCTTTTTTTTTTTTTTTTTAATATATGTGAGGTATTCTCCCCTCTAAAAGGAGGAAGAGAATAGCAGGCCCCTCTTTAAATTTAAGTAGCTGAGGGATGAACAGCAGCCCCTGCAATTATAGCAACAAAGGGTGTTCTCTCCAGCGGGAGAAAACAGCAGCCCTTTTTTTTTTTTTTTTTTTTTTTTTTGCGAGGGGCTTACTGCTGCCCCAATATACAGCAGTGGTGTTCTCTCCAGCGGGAGAACCACAAAGCAGCATGTCCCCTGATATGGCATGAGGGGTAGAAGAGCAGCACGTACTGCCCATGCGAATACTACTAGTAGAATGTTTTTTTTATTTTTTTTATTTATAGCTGCTCAATGATTTTTGTGCTAACAACATGTCCTGAGTTGTAGGCCTAATGTATCATTGATACGCTGATGATGACCAACGACCCATTGCTTTGAGCATGGGTATGGAGACTGTTGAAGCTGCGGTGGTTGCCACGCCTATGCGGAATGAATGGCTGGTATAAAGCGTGGGGTCCATGCCGCAATGAAGGCATGCGGTATGGAGACGCGAGGCAAACCAATGCTTGGACATAGCTTCTCCCTTCCTCTGTAATGAAAGTGGATCTGTAGGGTTTGATTTACTGCGTGAGCTAACCAGCTGGTTCATGGCTGTGAGGGGACAATATCTGTCGTTGGTTCTGGATATGTTAATGGTACTTCCGTTATTATCTCTGTCTGTTTTGGAATGTTTCAGATAGATGGAAAAGTATTCGGTGTGAAATGATATGTCTTTAACTGTGAGATCGTGAGAAGGGTCGAATTTTTTAGTGTTAATGGTGAATTCCCCTCCTTTGAGGAATCCATAATAGGCGGTGAGGAACACTGCTTCTAGAAGCAAGTTTGTGCGCGGAGTGAAGAGACCTGATCTTAATTTATCCACCATCGTGTGCACCTGTGAGAGAGACAGCGGTAGTCGTTTATCTGGAACAGTGGGACTTTCCTTTTTTAACCCGTTGAGGAGAAGGCATATGGAGGGATTTTGCAACAGGCTTTGGGAGGAAGGATCTATACATCTAAGGTGGAATTGAATGCCTGAGATCATGATCTTGATGGTAGAAGGCTTAAGCTTCCTGGATTCGAAGCAATGCGTAATGAAAGCACATGTGATAGAAATATTAGCTGGGAGTATAGGCACCGAGAAAGCGTTGCAGAAAACTGAAAAAGACGACCATGCCGAGTCGTAAGTTTTAAGTGTCGTTTTTGCTTGCCCTGATCTCATGTAGTGTGCGGCTGATTTAAGGTAATTTTGCAAGGTTGCATTCAGTCTAGGACTGTTTGACTGAAGTCCGGGCAGCCCAGTTGTGATGAAACCGCTTCCGGACACAGGCGTCTGAATTCCTGGAAATTAAACAGAGAAAGAGAGTCAGCTATTTTATTATCCAGCCCAGGAATGTGAGTAGCTTTAATGGTAAACTTGTTCATAACTGAGATCCAGGTTAGGCGCCTAATGAAACGGTTAATGAAAGGCACGGAAGAGCGACCCTTGTTGATAATGTTTACGGTGGCTTCGTTGTCACAGAACACTAGGGTGTTTTTCCTAGTCCATTGGTCTGCCCATAATAAGCAAGCAATCACAATAGGATATAATTCCATGAGTGCTGTCGATTGGATAGACGGAGCCAGTTCCTTAAGTTCTTTTGGCCATCTTTCTGCAAACCACTGTTTGTTAAATATACCCCCAAACCCGACGGAAGGAGCTGCATCGGTGAAGAATTGTAGTTTGACTGAGGTTTCTATATCTTCTTCGTAGAAAAAGGAAATGCCGTTCCAGTTATCGCATAATTTAGACCAGAAAGTTAAATCGGACCTGCAGCCTACATCTAACGTGATAGTGTCATGCATTTCCTCTACGGTTTTAGACAAATCTAAAAGTCTGGAAATGAAGGAACGACCTTGGGGAATAATCCTCATAGCAAAATTGAGATGGCCCAGCAGAGAAAGAAGATCCCTTTTTGTTAAGGTAGGTAATAGGGAATAAGTTCTGATGAACCCTCTAATCCTTTCTAGTTTGTCTAGCGGAAGAGATGCTTGTATTTTCACTGAATCTAGCGTGATCCCTATGAAATCGAAGACACGAGACAGCCTTTTGTTTTTTCTTCTGAAAGAGGAATGCCGAATGTTTTGAACCCTTTAACCAGGGAATAGATGCTGCGCAATGGGTTGGCGTCTGGAAAGTCGATGAGGAGGAAGTCATCCAACAGGTGAAGAACGAATGGTAGTTTAAAATTATTTAGTAATATCCAGCAGAGTGCTTCAGACATTGTATCGAAAATCTTTGGGCTGCTTTTACACCCGAAAGTGAGTCTGACTGAAAAATAAAATTTTTCTCGCCAACTGACCCCGAAAAGATGCCACTGAGAGGGGTGTAAGGGCATGATTTTGAAGGCGTCGGTAATATCCGCTTTACTGAGCCACGCTCCTCTGCCTGCTAATTTAATGAGTTTAATAGCGTTGTCCACTGTGGAATAAGCCAAGGAAAAAGGTTCTGAGGGAATTAAACTGTTAATGCTCGGAACCCTTACTATAGAATGGGGAGCGGATAAATCAATTATTAGAAGTTTTTTCCCTGAGTATTTCCTAACTGCGACTCCTAAAGGGTTAATGCGAAATAGATTGAAAGGAGGTTGATCGAAAGGTCCGATCATGTAGCCCATCTCAATTTATTTCCCCATCAGATCATCGACGGCCTGTGGATCTTTGATAGCCGACTGGAGGTTTTGACAGGTGAAAGAGAAGGTGGGCAGATAGGAAAGACCAGCTAGGAACCCATGCATGAGCCCTAGAATGAGGTAAGACATGAAACAGCGATTTGGATGCTTTTTCCAGGGCTTTAGATAGCTCCTTGGTATTCACCAGAGTGTTTATTTCTTTTTTAGAAATTTTGTGTGGCGTGGACAAGAAAACTTCGGGTGACTGTTCCCGCAATAGCTGCAAGCATGAAAAAATTTAGTTATTACGAGTACAAACATTTTCATTGAAATTATAGCAAAGAGGGGTTTGTCCTGCTCTTGCACCGAAGCGCTAGTGTCCTGAGATGCGGTGTGGGAAAACGAGCCGCAGAGTGAGCACGACAGTGCTCGGTGGCCTGTAAAGTGTCTGCTAATGAGAGCAAGATCAACCACAGACCAGTCCAGTCGCTGATTAAAACGTTGAATGTACATTGCTGCTTTAGATGAAAATGATTTGTGGTATTCGTAGAATAGAGCGCCTCCGTAAGACATGGCAGGATCCGAGATGATGGCTAGATAGGTGTCTAATTCCTTTCTCCTGTCTGGATACACTTCACAGATAATGTCTCTGAACACGCCGAAAGCAACGTTAAATTCTGCCATAGTTATACACTTTTGGTGAGTCTTGGATCGTTATCTTTAAGAATGACCGATATATCCCCACAATCCACAATCCTTCTTTCATTAGTTTCTGCGCATAGCAATATTTTAACCAAGTTAATGTCATTACCTGAGGGCACCCCGGTGGAAGCGGCAGGTAAAGCTGATCCGAGAGATCTTCTGGGAAGAGCCAAGTCGGGAAAAAGTGTGCAGTTTGATGTCGAGCTTGAAGTCTGCCCGTCGAACATCGCCCGAGGTGCAGAAGCCGAGCGCGATTCCACCGCCTGGATTCTGTTGTCCATGTCGGAGAGGGATCCTTGGATTGATAGCATCGCTGTGAGAACCCTGTCATCTCCCTGTTGTGCTGAAGCTTGAGGGGGATTAGATGTTTTAACCTTCTTTGAAGTTGGAGATGCTTGATCATTGGATATATTTTTTCTTTTCTCCGGACTGTGCGCTGATAGACTTTTTCTGTCAGGGCATTAATCAGCCACTCAAATCACAACTCATTCGTGAGGGACCCCGTTCATCTCTAAGTCAGTTTCTAGATTATGCTTTATTGACTGTTGGCTCTCCGTTTACTGTGGGTGTTGCAGAGGAATGCAACACCTCGTCTGGTCATGTAATTGCTGCCACGCCAGATTACACTCACAAAAGGGCGGTCACAACTACACCAAGTCATGTCCCCGCTGAACGTCCAGAATCACGCCACGTCACTGGTCCTGTCCGAGAGCGGAGAGGATTGCGTTCCAGCATGAATGATCCTCCACTGACTACAGCACGAGCAGCTGGCATTCCGAAACCAACACCGGTCGTTTCGCTCTCAAGCCAGCCGGCCGCTTCGCTCCTAAGCCAGCCAGCCGCTTCACTCTCAAGCCCGGTGGCCACTGCGCACCCCAGCTTGCCGGTTGCAACGCTCTCAAATTCATCGGTTGCAACGCTCTCAAGTGTGCCGGTTGCAACGCTTTCAAATTCATTGGTTGCGACGCACTCAAGGTCACCGGTTGCGACGCACTCAAGCGCCCTGGACGCAATGGACAAGATGGCTGCTTTGCCAGTGCCCATGGGCAAGATGGCTGCCCCTTCGGTGTCTGTGGATGTAGGGGTCATTCCAGCCCTTGAGTCCGCTCCAGAACCCGCTTCAGCCAGTGAGTCTGCTCCAGAACACGCTCCAACCGGTGAACCATCGCCTCACCCTCAGAAGAGGAGGAGGAGGAGAAGGAAAAAGGTGTCCTCCACTCCTCAAGACGCAGACGCCCTTCAAGAGGCCGCTGTGGGCCTGGAGACCACTCCAGAGGTCTCTCCTGCTCCGCCCAAGCGCCATGCTCTACCAGCACCTCCTAAGCGTCTTGCCTTGCCGGCGCCTACTGAGCTCCTCGCTCTTCCGGCGCCACCTGTGCTCCTCGCCCTGCCGGCGCCACCTATGCTCCTCGCCCTGCCAGCACCACCTGTGCTCCTCGCCCTGCCGGCGCCACCTATGCTCCTCGCCCTGCCAGCACCACCTGTGCTCCTCGCCCTGCCGGCGCCACCTATGCTCCTCGCCCTGCCAGCACCACCTGTGCTCCTCGCCCTGCCGGCGCCACCTGAGCTCCTCGCCCTGCCGGCACCACCTGAGCTCCTCGCCCTGACGGCGCCACCTGAGCTCCTCGCTCTGCCGGCGCCACTCAAGCGTCTTGCCCTGCCGGAGCCACCCGAACTCCTTGCCCACGAGCCCGCAACGTACCCCGTTGAGATCCCCAAGAACTTTTTTGGGGGGGCAGTATACCTGAGGGTGGGGAGCTTGTGGGTAGGGATCCTGCCCGGTCACTGCCGTCAGCGGCCTTTGGACTATTATGGCCAACCATGGACTGTAGCTCACTATGGCCATTAACTAACTCTGACCCGCTGTGGTCATTCATAGACTCTTTCTCGCCGTGGCTGCCCAAGCCACCTGACCTCCTGTGGGTGCCTGAGCCACCTGACCTGCCATGGCTGCCTGAGCCACCTGACCCGCCGTTGCCGCCCGTGGCACCTGACCCGCCGTGGCCGCCCATGACACCTGACCTGCCGTGTCTGCCCGTGGCACCTGGCCCGCCGTGGCCGCCCGTGGTACCTGACCCGCCATGGCTATCTTGGAACTTGCATTGGAGATCCTGCTCCTGTCCAGACTCCAATGCACCCCCCCCCTCCCCATTCGTGCCATTTACGGCGCGAGGACGCGCCTTCCGGGAGGGGGACATTCTGTCACGATCACCATCTGTTCCTGTTACAATCCTGTCAGTTCCCGGACTACATTTCCCATCATCCCCCCTGTCAATCACATGCACTCACTTCACCAATCACCTGTTGCCACATACAGCCATGCACACTCCACACTAATCACCACACCCAGCTGATACGCATTACCTGGACTATAAAGTACTCATACACACACACCACCTCACTGCAAAGTCTTGATTCCTTGTGACAATTCTGAGCGTTAATTCCCTGTCTGTTACCGTTCCTGTCTGTTCCTGTTTATTGACCTGTTGCTGCCTGCCCAGACCCTTGCCTTGTATACTGTTCTGTGAATGATATCCGCCTGTCCAATGATATGCTCACTGTAAATAAAAGCTTGCACATGGATCTCTGCCTGAGTCCCCCTTCGTTACACTTCCCATCTAATGGCTGCCGAAGTTTGATCTGTGTTTATTGTAAAATACAGGTCTATCTGCTCACCAACAAATTTGATAAATTCAGAGTTCTGCAGCCATCTAGGCTGGAAGCGCCATCTAGGGGGACCTTTATTTGTTTGAGATTCTATATAAAGTAATGAGACGGGAGAATGATCAGACAGAACCGCACTATCATATATACAACTTTCAATATTAGATAGTAAAGAAACCGAAATTAAGAAATAATCTATACGAGAGGAGGTGTTAGATAAAGAAGAGAAACATGAGTATTCCCTTTTTAAAGGATTAATTTTTTCTCCAAGGGTCACATAGATTCAAATCTTTCATAGCTTGTCGGATTTTCTTCCTACCTTGTGAGTGACAGCTATCTAGTCCTGAAGAGCGGTCAAGCTCAGGGTCAAACGTGCAGTTAAAATCACCTGCTATTATAACTGTACCAGGTAGTGAGGCAATCAATAAAAAAAGATCTTCAAAAAATGCAGGATTATCCTCATTTGGGGCATAAATATTAACCAAATTTATAATTTTACTCATATAAGTTCCTTGTATTAGATATCTACCAGCCCTGTCCACAATTTTCTTATTTACTTGGAAGGGTACGGACTTACGGATCAAAACCATAACTCCCCTAGAATGAGAAGAAAAACAAGAAGCCAAGACCTGGCCTGGCCATCTTCTTTGTATCTTTTGGAGCTCCTCTTTAAGCAAATGAGTCTCCTGAAGGAATACTATAGAGGATTCAAGCTGTTTAATCCTTGTCATCCCTTGCTTCAGTTTAACTGTTTTAATCATACCCCTTACATTCCAAGAGGTAAATTTAAGCTTCTTTATCTGGGACATTTTTATTTCAAATTAAGGCTATATATTATTTCGTATAGCAATAGTCTGAAAAGGCAATAATCATTCGATGTGGAAGTTAACAAAAAGATCAGCCAAAATAAAGTAGTATACAAAACATTAAAACCAATTAACAACCTGCCATGAACACCCACCCTTAGCTGTTGTCCCGAACTGAACAGACTGACAACCCCCCCTCCCCCTTTTATCACCTTGGCATAAAGTTATGTCCCCATACCGTTCCAATGTAAACAACGGAACGGTTAAACTAAACCAAGTGCTAATAAAAAAAATAACAATTTTTATAATTAGAACAATTATAACAACATTCAAGTGTTTTTTTAAAACTATCGACCAGATTTACTGATTTTGTGGGGTGGTAAGTGCCCAGAATTTGGGCACTTCAAATATGCCAGCTGATTGGTGGGCTCTCTTTACCTAATTTCATGTTTTACTATTGGTCAGTAAATATTCATAAGATAACACATTTTGACCTAATTCAATTTCATTGATTGGAGGTTAAAATGAATAAATGTTTTCTCTGTTTGAATTTGTGGTGTTCACCTCTTCACTGATTTTCACTATTAGGTTAGATCTAACTTTTTTGTGAATATTACATTCCCTTAATGTCCCTAGACACATATATTCATAACAGTGAATGTTAAGTTTCTCTAATTTAACCAGTAATTTATTACTTGGTACCAGAACAGAAACAACTGAATCCATTAAAAAACATATTTAAAACTCACCATCCAGATGCCAGAAACAAAAACAGAACAAAACAATCCAAAACATCTTCAGCAGTTTCAGTCCACAAATATGAAAAGAGAAACTCCTCAAAACCGCTTCAGTAATAAAATAACAGACACGCTGATGTGAAGCTGCTAAAGTATTGTGAAACTCTACAATCTGTCACGTCATGTTCAATAGTTTTGATGTGTTTTACTGATTATTTTACGTCATCTGAACCCACAGCATCCTGTAGATCTGACTGATAGTCTTATTTTCACGAGTTTTGAAGGTAAAAATGTCTTAAAGCCATCATCCCATCTTGTCATGAAATCCTGAGTCTCCCTATAACCGTCTTCAGTTTGTTCATTAATTATGAAATGTCTGAAATACGCCTGCAGAACAGAGTCAGTCACATATTGAAAATCTTTCACAAGTTCGCCTACCCATTCTGTCTGAATGGTTAATGGTAAAACAAACTTAGATTGCTGTCCTCGAAGAAGGCTCAAACCAGAGGCTCGGTTCGAGCTCAGAGTTAAACCCCCTATAACAGTACTGCGCAGAGGGAGAATAAGAGAAATATAGGAGGGAGATGCGGAGGAGGAGGGATGCTGGAATGTGTTAAAGTTTAATTTGAAAGCAGAAACCAATGTTTCAAAAGAGTTGGGAGTATTATTGTCATTGACGAAGAGGAGATCAGCAGGAAGTTACATTTTTTTAAAACTTCTGTGGGCTAAAAATAAGGAAACGGACTGGTTAAGTTGGAGGGGTATGGGTAAATTGAATGGCTGCTCATTAACTGATCTGTTTTGCTATGCTACATATTGTGGATGGTGTTACTGTATCATGCTTGGAGATTGGAGGGCATCCAAGAAAAAGTCACTGCCTATTTGAATGAGGAGAATCCTGAAATTGCAAAAAACGGCAAGCAACAAATCTGACAAATATTGTTTAAAAATATTGTTTCTTATGCTCAAATAGCTTTAAAAAGCTTATATTTTGGGCTGGATGAGCAAATGCAGTTCATGTGTCTCAGAACACTGTCTTTTTGTATAACAACTGGAGCTTGGCAGTTGCAGTGACACAATGACTTTTCCACTTGGTTATTATTCCAACATATGCCTTTTGCTGCAAGCTACATCTCAGATTATGAAACACGACTGGACTGTGATGTTTATCTGGTTAAGTGTGAATCCTCCTCTAACCTCAGTTAGTTTCCACTCACTCATCAGTCTGCTTTAACCTCACGAAAATCAACAAGCTTTTGCTGATCTTACATTTTCAAATGAATTCTGGTCCTGAATGAAAACTAACAGCAGAAGAGTGAACTATTGGGTTATATATCTGTATCTACTGGTGTTATTTAGTACAGTGAGCTGTCAATCATACTTGACTGTTGATGGATTCACTTCATTAAAGGGGTCAAGAGTTGAGAAATCAACTTTTCCTTGAGCTTTTAAGTTTCAGAACTGAAAACTTCCTTGTTAGTCCAGTAATAGCTTTTATTGACACCAGACCCAACGAATGACTGATCCTGGACTGTGCCTATCTAAGATAGGTGAAACTCCACCTTCACAGAAGAAATCAACACCTACTTCATCATGTTTCTCTTAGTAGGAAGAAAAAAATCTGTTATTTTAATAGTGATTAAATTATATATAGAAAGCGATCAAAGAACACTCCCTTTACAATCGCTGGAGCTGTCAATCAAACAGCATGAGTTTATCAGTGACTGAGTTCTGGATTCGCACCAAAACTCCCATTTTACTCAACAAATCTCTTGTTGTATCGCGTTTGCACTGTTAGTGAAGATGAATGCATTCATTAGTGTACAGTGACGAGATCACTGCTTTCAAGTGCTCAACAACATCTGTGATCGACTACAATGTTCATCACTGCAACCTTTCATGCCACGATCTAAATATAATGACATAGATCTAAATGTAATGCAACACTTTTCACTATTAGTTAACTTTGAGAGCTGTAATAGTAAAAATTAGCTAAAAAGAGAGAGTAATACTTCATATGCAAAAATGTCAGCCAATCATAGCAGTGGGCGTTTACACTGAAGTCTCACAGCAGACACGCCCCTTAAAACAGAGCGTTTAAACCAGAGGATAAAATCATGGTAGGAAAAATGCCTTTTATTTCTAAATTATGACAATTTTTGATGTAAAAAGCACAGTAACATTATAAGTGAACCCCAGGAAACATTATAAAACAATAAAACGACACATTTCATGACCCCTTTAAGATGTTTGGATGATTGTGAGCTTCTTATTAGCAGAAGAGAAATTGAAGAAACGCTTCAGCCACAAACTACTGACACGAGCATCAACCACAAGCATCCAGCAGAAGCTGTTTATCCTCCAGACAGATCAATCCACACACTGATGTTTGTACAGATAAAATAAAAGAGAAAAACCTCAAAACCCAGTAAATTACACTTATTATTTTTGTTTGTGTTGCTACAACAAAATTCATAAGTCAGAGTTAATGGAACATACAGTATCATGTTCATTTAGAGAAATTTGAATTTGGTGCCCGTGAGGTTTAATCTTGGGAAAAATCAATGAGTCTTTTGGGGTTTTCTTCTGGAGAAACTGAGAAGTGTAGAGACCTGGATCTGTGTTTTTGAAGTTATGATGAGGTTATACAACATCTTTAATATTCTAACTGTGATGGTAACAAGGATTGGAAAAAATACACTGAAAATATTCAAACATTTAGTGAAGCAACGAGACATGAAAGCCTGTGAAGAGTCGAGAGGAGAAACATTCACAGACTGTGATGACGCGCTTCCACACCTACTAACATCTAATAACTTACTACATCGGTCAAATTATTACTTATTACACTGTTTGTGTGATATTAGCTTTGTATCACATTACAAAAACATAGTAAACTCTGCTGTGTTCCTGAGGGAGTAACGGTTAATTTAATATCTTTCCCTTCTGAGTCTGACTGCTGTAATTCCTATTTTTTCCCTCTTTTGTAAAGTCCTGGAAATGATATCGTGAGTTTTGTGTTTTGCTGTTTTATCAAATGAAAACACAAAAACAATACCTTCTGTATCTCCCGTTCACACTGTAGAAATTTACCGGTGTACCGACTTCCTGTAACGAAGCGGGACTGAGGCAGAGATCCATGTGCAGCTTTTATTAAAGTGAGAGTGGTCGTACAGGCAGGGTCAAACAGGAGCAAACAGGAACAGCAAGGGACAGGCAGAATCGTGGTCAAGGAACAAGCAAAGATCAGGACAGGCAGATATCACTCACAGGTCGGTATGCAAAGCAAGGGTCAGGACAGGCAGCAACGGGTCGATAAACAGGAAACAGGCAGGATCAGTAACAGTAAACAGGCAGACAATAAACACAGGGAAACGCTCGGAAATGATACACTGGGTAATCAAGACTTCGCAAACTGGTGGTGTGAGTGTGAGTCCTTTATAGTCCTGTTAACGTACTGCAGCTGGGTGTGGTGATTAGTGAGGAGTGTGTGCATGGCTGTATGTGGCGACAGGTGATTGGTGTAGAGTGAACATGTGACTGGTAGGTAGGATTGTGGGAAGTGTAGTCCGGGAACTGACAGTAACAGACGGTGATCGTGACACTTCCGCTTCTAAAAGAAAACCAGAAATGGGACAACGAACTCATGATTTCAGATTATTTTACCTTGACAAACTATACATCATTAAAAAGATATAAGACTCAAGCTTCAATTTTTAATATCTATTTTACTCTTAATATCGTATGGTGTCCATTATGAATATGAAAAACGGAGTCGTTACCTTTTCATTGAAATATGAACGTCAGCCTCAGCCATTGAGAAAAAACTGCTGTGAGATCGTCATGAAAAAACTCCACACAAAATAACATCCCTCAGGGCTTTTAGCTTAAAGGCATGCACATTTGGAGAAATATTGATGGATTGCCTTATGTTTATGTCAATTTTCTATACAGAAGAGTAATATTTATTCAATTTTTACCCAAAACGCGCTGTTGTCATCATATAAGCACTGTATACACTGACCACTGTGTTTTCAACTCATACCTGCAGCCGGAGGGCGCTCTGTGCACACTAGTCCACAAATGCTTCACGGAAGAAAAAAACATATCATGTGACCTCCCAGGAAATAACACAGAGATCGCTGAAAACATCAATATATATGCAAATCGACACTTTTGAAAGTAATAAATACACGATTGTGACGATATGTAGTTTATCTTTGTTCCTTACGACATGTCTGATATTAATAATAGATAGATTATATTAATAATGAAATGCTAATTGAGATAGCTTTTCTCATTGTGCAGAATAGCATACAATGATATATTTTCTGTCAGATTTTTTTATCCAAAGCCACATCACATCAAAGAAGGTTATTTAAAACACTCTACTTGTACGTTTGGAGCAAAAACATGGTTTTAATCTTATAAATTGTCGTGTTTTGTTGGTGTGCTAAGCTAACATGCTAGCGAGCCCAGAGATGCACCTGTTCTGAGCTAATGCAAATAAATCATTTAGAATTGTACAGCTCACTGATTTTTAATTTATTTTTTTCCTTTTTTTTCAAGAAGGGCATTAGATACAGTTTCAAAGAAGGTGAAGTGAGAAGTTTGGTAAAAGAAATGAGGGATTAAATCTTGAATAGTAATTATAATAGGGACAAAAGAAAAGAATAATTTGAGCCATAAGCAGGCCAGAGAGGTGTGAATGTGTTCAGGGGAGACTGAAACTGAATGGGGCTGTTTCCACCACATAACAAACGAGACAATACACTTGAATAGATGCTTAGATGACGACATTAAACATCAGTTAGCATATTAGAGTCTTTTCAAAATAAAGTCTCATGAAATGGTCTCGAAAAACATGTAATAAAACTCAGAGTTTTAGACTTATCATCTTCAGATTTGAAATGTAACATGGTCAGACATGTGGCTTTAGCTGCAGTGCATTTCTAGATTGCTAAAAGGCCAACTTCACTTTAATTTCCATAAAGATATTTCATAAAAATTAATTTCAAAATTTTGAAGCTATTTTTAACTATTTTCTTCATTGTGACAATAATTAATTATGACTTTACAATAAACTGTAAAGTGTCTGCTTTCAAATGAGACATTACTTATGCTTTTAGTGCAAAGGGTTCATGAAGTGTATCTGTTTTAGTTTGGGTATGTCATTTCTTGGGATTTTCCAAAAGGGGGGGTGCAGGCTAACAGGTTAAACAAGATATGTATATATTTTTTTTTTTCAAAAACGGAATATTAATCTATAAAGAAAAAAACAAAAAAAAAATAGGCAATACATTAATTAAAATAATAAAGAGTAAACAAATGACTATTTAATAGTTAATTTAAAAAAAAGTTCCAGAAGAAAAAGAGTAATGAGCTTAACAATAATGTACATTTACAAATGATGTTTAATAATATGATAATGTGATAATAAAGATTAAAACAGACATAAATTGAGTATTCATCCAGGGGGCGCTCAACGTAACGTAATAAAACATGGATGAGGGCAGGCAGATATATATGGACATAAAAAGCATGTTTATAAGAAGCAGTCTATTTATAAGTTAGACTGGTTTGGTTTTGTTATTTTCTTTTCTTTGGCATCGCCCGTGTCCCTTCTTCCCTTCCTCCCTGTCTGTTGTACGTTTGTCCCTGTAAATACTGTATATATTTTCCGGTATACTTGTCTCTTTACGCTTACCATCATACCTTTATACTGTTCCCTTGTATTCACACTTAATAAATAATTGCATTGTTCTTTTGGTTTTGTGGTACCACATAAATATATACACACATAAAATAACGAAATATTTACAGAAGCAAACTCCATTCAAAAAAACAAAAAATAGAAGACCCAAAGAAAAGAAACTGTTGAATAAAGTCAAAAAGTAAAAAAAAAAAAAAATTTTTTTTTTTTTTTTTTGCACACAAAAAGTATTCTTGTCATTTCATAACATTAAGGTTGAACCACTGTAGTCACATGGAGTATTTTAACAATGTCTGATAATAACGTTGCAGTCTATGGAGGGTCAGAAAGCACTTGGATTTCATCAAAAATATCTTAATTTGTGTTCTGAAGATGAGTGAAGGTCTTATGAGTTTAGAACAACATGAGAATGAGTAAATAATGACAATTTACATTTTTGGGTGAAACTAACCCTTTAAGATACATGGCATATAAAAAAAAAAAAAAAAAAAAAAAAAAAAAAATCAGTGTTGTTATATTTCATATACCTCAACAGAATTGAGGTAATTTGTTTTATTTGTTCTTATTTTATTACTGGCTGTTTACTTGTCTTTTATCTAAATACAATTCAGTTTGAAATCAAGCTTTCTTGTGCTGCATGTGAGCTATTGCAACGAAGTTACCCTATTGTAAAGACACAAATACACAGAGTGAGCAAATATTTAAGTGAGATTATTGTAATGGTTATTGATCAATGTTTAAATATGTAAACAAAAGCCTTAAATTAAAATCTGTTCATCATATAAAGCAGACGTGTCTCTTCAGAAGACTTGAATTAAACTGCTCCCTTCAAATTGATTACTGTTATGAGTCTTGTGCTTTTTGAAGCTTGAAAATAATTATTGACAAAATAGATGGACATAAAAATTTGATTTTAAAATATCTATATGGCAGTATACAGTATGTGGTGGTTTTCCCCATGATATTTGAATATTGATCATTTTCAAGATATTGTACTGAAGTTAGAAATTCCAGCATTCCAGCAAAGTGGGCTTTTAATCACAGTGCAGCACAGCTAGAACACCATATTACTTATATAAAGTTAGTATTCCTGCAGGGGGCGCTCAACATAATAAATGTAATAAAACATGCAGAGACTCTTGAACCTCAGAGTGAGAAAACTTTATTGATAAAGCAAAGCAACTATAAACAATAAAGCCTTTTGAATTGCATTTTTAAAAAAATACCATTGAAAGAGAGAGAACAAGATTAAACAATCATCAGTATTTATTATGAAAAAAAAATAAAGCCACACATAATTAAATCTCTTAAATTATATATGTAAAATGAGTTTGTGAGGAATTATATCATCAATGAGGCACCTGATGTGTGAATATGTGCTTGATGTTGTTCAGCTCTTCTGGATCTGATGTCATAAACCAGAAGAACGACAGTAGCCACGCCCACCAGAGCAGAGAGGACCAATCGGATCACAGCTTCAGTAGGACCACAACAGTGGACAGAGTCTGAGGAATAAAAACATCAAACTGAGATCAGCTCAGACAATAAACACTAATATCAAGAATATCTGAAGGACAGGAGAAATGATCTCTACTCACCATAGACAGAAACTCTGAAAATTTTTAATGATCGTTTTGCTCCATTTATCAGCACATAATCTCCAGCATGTTCAGTTGTGAAGTTTGTGATGTTCAGAGATCCAGTTTGATTGTCCAGCTTCAGTCTGTCTCTGAATCTCCCATCAAGAACATCATCACGTACAGTGAATATCTTGTACCATTTAATGATTTTAGCTATTAAAGTGTTTTCAAACCTCCACTGAATCCAATCATTATCCTTCATTTCAGTAAGATCAGAGTTTAGAGTGACTGAATCTCCCTCCTTCACTGATATTTCAACTGAATCACCAAACAGAGAGAAAAAACAACAACAACAAAAAACAGGGTGCATCACAGATTAATATTCATAAATAACTTTATGATTTTCATTAAAGTAAACAGTCTGAAACATATTCTTATAAACAACAGAACAGAACAAAAGAAGCAAATCTGTGTATGGATTAAAATTTTTATCAGTGATGAAAAAATAAAACAAGTGAAACAAATATTAAACTCACCAAAGACATTGAGAATGAAATTCTTTCTCACACTGTTGATCTGTAGTTCATAAAGTCCAGTATCTTCAGTTCTGGTGTTTGTGATGGTCAGAGATCCAGTTTGATTGTCCAGCTTCAGTCTGTCTCTGAATCTCCCATCAAGAACTTTATCATATACAGTGATTCTGTCGGCCGTTACATTGATTTCAGCTATTAAAGTGTTTTCATTTATAAACCTCCACTGAATCACATCATCATCCTTCATTTCAGTAAGATCAGAGTTTAGAGTGACTGAATCTCCCTCCTTCACTGATATTTCAACTGTATCACCAAACAGAGAGAGAGAGAGAAACAGAAACAGGGTGCGTCACAGATTAATATTTATAAATAACTGATCCGACGCTCTTCAGCCTAAAGGCATCTTGCAAGTATCGTACATTTTAATGCTAAACAGCGATTTAGTATTGATTTGTAAAGACTTTACCTTTGCTATTGCTAAAAGAAACTGATGAGTCATTTCCAGAGTGCCTTTGACATTTCATGTAGCTCTAGTAACAGTATCTCTTCCGGTTCAACTCTATCATTACTCACTCTGACTTGTGTATGTGTGTGTGTGACCCTTTGTGTATGTTATGTTATGTGTTTGTTAGTTTAGTTATGTGTCTGTGAGTTAGTTAATAAAGATTGTGCACAGGACATGTTTGGTTCTGACTCCGTCTGCTAATGAATTGCCTCTTAAGTGATAGATCCGGACTACGTGCTCTGAGTAGTACAGTACAATAAGAAATATTATTTTTCCATAACTTGGAAATTAACATTTCTTAGAATTAATAAACAATCAACACTGAGCGTTCACTGGACGAACAGGTTAACTGAATGTAATATTAATTTTAATGTAGCTATGTCCAGTTAATCTGATTAACGGATTTGCATATTCATAATTAATAATAATTAATAATCATAATGAGTTATGAATAATTATTAATATTTCCCCTTTGAGTTAAAATTCGCTACACAGGTGAAACAAATATTAAACTCACCAAAGACAACGAGAGTGAAACTCTTTTCCACACTGTTGATCTCTCGTTTATAATCTCCAGTATGTTCAGTTCTGGTGTTTGTGATGGTCAGAGATCCAGTTTGATTGTCCAGCTTCAGTCTGTCTCTGAGTCTCCCATCAAGAAAATCATCATATACAGTGAATCTGTCGGCCGTCACATTGATTTCAGCTATTAAAGTGTTTTCAAACCTCCACTGAATCACATCATCATCCTTCATTTCAGTAAGATCAGAGTTTAGAGTGACTGAATCTCCCTCCAGCACTGACACTGGAAACTTTAGTGAGAATTTCAGACCTGAAGAACAGAGTTTTCACAGATTAAAGCTTTAAAATCACTTGATGTTGATTTGATGAAGCTTCACTAAAACACTTCTAATCATTTAAAGCACAATATGTAAGATTTTTGCAGTAAAATATCCAAAAACCACTAGTCCAGTGTTATATATTTTGTTCACTTGAGTACTTACAATATCCCAAATGTTTCCAACTATTTGTAAATCGTGCAAAAAATTGCTACTTTAACCAAAGATACGGGACGTATGAGTGAGTCGCCTGTCAATCTGCGATACCACTTATAGTTCATTTGAACCTATAGTGTACTAAGAGTGGAAACTAAATATATTTTTTAAATATAAAGATAGTATATTAAAAGCACTTTTTAGTTTTCATAGTTTCACATATTTCATGATGTCTCAAAATAGCACAATTGAGTCCACTTAGATGTTCTTAAAATTATCTTAAGAAGTACTAAAGAAGAATTTTTAGTATTTTAAGTACAAAATTAGTGTGCAGAAATATAACATAATAATCTTAAATAGTCTTTAATAATTCATGAACATGATTTCTCATCCGTCCCGAATCTTTTCAACCAGATGTGTGGTAAAGACGACATATCCCAAGATTCCGCACTCAAACTCATCAAGCTACACCTTTGTTTTGAACAAGTGACCTCTAGCGGCAAAAATGTACATATTGCAGCTTTAAATGTGAAGTTAATAATATTGTGCAGCAGTACAAAGACAAAAGATAATACATTAAAAGAGAAATAAACTTATTTACAGAACAATAACTAATTAATGCAACTAATAACTTCTTTAAAGGTGCCCTAGAATTAAAAATTGAATTTACCTCAGCATAGTTGAATAACAAGAGTTCAGTACATGGAAATGACATACAGTGAGTCTCAAACTCCATTGTTTCCTCCTTCTTATATAAATCTCATTTGTTTAAAAGACCTCCGAAGAACAGGTGAATCTCAACATAACCCTGACTGTTACGTAACAGTCGGGATCATTAATATGTACGCCCCCAATATTTGCATATGCCAGCCCATGTTCAAGGCATTAGACAAGGGCAGCCAGTATTAACGTCTGGATCTGTGCACAGCTGAATCATCAGACTAGGTAAGCAAACAAGAACAATAGCGAAACATGGTATCATGATATTTTTAGTGATATTTGTAAACTGTCTTTCTAAATGTTTCGTTAGCATGTTGCTAATGTACTGTTAAATGTGGTTAAAGTTACCATAGTTTCTTACTGTATTCACGGAGACAAGAGCCGTCGTTATTTTCATTTTTAAACACTTGCAGTCTGTATAATTCATAAACACAACTTCATTCTTTATAAATCTCTCCAACAGTGTGTAATGTTAACGTTAGCCACAGATCACTATCAAACTCATTCAGAATCAAATGTAAACATCCAAATAAATACTATACTCACATGATCCGAAGCATGTGTAATGGTGTGTAAAAGTGTTAAATTAATGCATAAATGGGGACAGCACCATCTGTCTGCTACTTGATGGCATATAGCACGTGAAATAGGGATCGCCCACAGTAGAGATAATGAGACATGCTGTGGGTAAAGGCTGGTTCACACTGTGCGATTTTGGCCAAGATTTGGTTGTCTGAGACAAATTTTGCAAATCATAAAAGATTCCTATAATCCTAGCCTAAAATCTGTTGTCTTTGATCGCTAGTTTAACATGTTCACTGACAGCTGGTTAATGACCGTTGCGATCAAATTTTACCTCCGACGAAATTCTGGCAGTGTCAGAAGATTTGGCGCACAATCCTCCAGTGTGACTTCTCCTACGGCGAACGTCAAATTGTCTTCTTTTTTCAAGACAAGCCGTGATCAAAATTAACGATAGAGATGTCTTTGTTAGCCACC
Organism: Chanodichthys erythropterus; assembly: GCF_024489055.1. Classification (NCBI taxonomy): domain Eukaryota; kingdom Metazoa; phylum Chordata; class Actinopteri; order Cypriniformes; family Xenocyprididae; genus Chanodichthys; species Chanodichthys erythropterus. The sequence goes on along the minus strand of NC_090234.1, from coordinate 13,213,816 downwards.
ATTTCAGTCCCGCGTGTAATGCAGCTCACTGTCAACGAATGTGTATGTTTTGATGATGTAAAACTCCGGACAAGTTTTCATGTGCGTGTCCGTTTTTAACGCGTTTTGACTGTCGTGCA